>NC_057712.1:94856005-94959401 GCF_004010195.1 Chiloscyllium plagiosum
ACTGCAGCGGACAGCTGGAACTGACAACCGGAAGCGGCAGATTCAAACCACTACAAATGGCGGAGGAAAGATCACAGAAGCGCTTCACAGGAGACTCCCAAGCACTGAGGATGTCACCTAGACAGGGGACGAAACGTCTGCAACACAAATTCCCAGCTCGGTGAGCAGAACCACAACAACAATAAAAATAGTTTGAAAATGGCACCATTCGTCCACTCAAGAGACTGTACCCATGGTGTATGCCACTTGAGTTGAACATCATCTGTTGTGGCTGTAGAGGCTGGTACATAAGTAATAGTCCCTTTTGCAGCTTTCCCAGTTGAATAATGTTGGTCTGAGGTTGGCAGATTTCTTTATCACAGCTAGTAACTCTCTTTTCTACTATTCACTAACTTCATTTACCGTTTGCTTCTCCCACATCTTTCCTCACTCCTAGTCTCTCGGCATTCCATCAGCAGCAAAAACTTCCCTCTCATCAACTGGAATTCCAAAGCAACTTGCAGTGTTGTTTGAAGACATCTGATGGTCTCATTCCAATAGCAAGATTACTCCAAAACATTTCATGGGGGATCCATTTTTCATTCTGTCATCCATTTGGCTGACATGGCTCAGCCAGTGGAATCACCACTGACTTGAACACATGCAATCTACATGCTGATGTATTTCCATGTTCACTATCTATCTTGCCATAAGTTGCCCAAAATTTATCTGATGCAGCAGAGGTGGGAGCTGTTCTGTAACTTTTCTTGACTTGCATAAGTTTTCAATGCCTCAATACTGTAAAGCATGACATTGAGAACATAAGTCTGGATAAGATGGAACTTCGTATTTGCAGCTAGTTTGCAGTTAATTCAATGTCAACTTTTCAACTTTTACAGCTGTAACCTTGACAATCTGGGTGCTGATTTTGACATCAGGGACAATTAACTAGTAATGGTTGACCTGAGGCATGTGAAGATGTCCATAGTGAGAAGATGAAGTCCTTTATGTCATACTAGTCTTCCTGACACTGATTGTAGTTCACAATCCTGCATACTCAGCACAACCAACCCACAAGCTGTTAAAAGTGAATGTCAGCTTAAGATGCCAACATGTTTTCATGAGCAAGCAGCAATGCATGGAATAAGGCATTACACAGTTTAGTCTTGGTGCATAATTGTCCCAATTTGAACTGCTTGCCGTCATCTCTACTATGCAAGAAGACATCCTCAGTTGTGGTGATGAAAGTGTACAATCACAGGATATGGAAAAATATGCCAAAAGAATTGGTGCCAGGACACAGGACTCCTTTATCCTGTTGTTACCCTTTGACCCTGTGGTTGATCTTGAAGGAGTCAGAAGTTGCACAACACTAGGTGATAGTCCAACAGGTTTATTTGAAATCACAAAATGTTGGAGCACTGCTCCTTCATTAGCTGAAGATTTTGAAAGATTGTAGTGACGAAACTGAGAATGCTCTTGTTGAAAAGAAATGGTGTCAGGAATCTGGGTGGGCAGCCTATTTCCAGCAGCAGTTTAAAGAGTCTAGCTAAAGATTTTAGTGCAATCTGTGAAGGAAGTGTAGAGCTGTCGATGCTGCTTGCAGCCTTTCTCCTATATCTGGTAAAGTGAGAAAATCATATCAATTGTTGCTCTGCTTGGTCCAAAGCTACAATGAGACTCATGGTGAGACATCGAGGTCTGCAATCTGCTCAGCAAAACATGTACAAAGTTATGTCCCATGATACTTAACAAAGAGATACCTCAGTAATTGTTGTAATTATTGTGCTCTCTATTGCTTTTGTGAGGCATGGTTACCATTGTATGATGCAAATCTTGATGGACACTTTTTACCTGCCAGGAGGGACAAAAGAATTGTTGAAAAGCTACAGCAGTCCTGTATTTCCATGTTTGATGATTTCAGGTGAAATGCCATTGTATCCTAGAGTTTTACTATTAGCATGACAGTCTGTGGCCTGTTGCGCTCTGGTAGGGTAGGCTTGCTCTCCAGCCTCTACTGCATTAGGAAGCCTGAAATGGCACTGACAGCTTCTTTACTGCTAGCATTCTTTGCTGCATAGAGTTTGAGATCATATTCCAATCACTTTTCCACCTGCTTTCTAGTTTCAATGATGATTATCTATGTCTTTGAGGGAAATGATTTGATTGCTGGGACTGTTGCTTTCTTGATTCCTTCATATATTCATCCAGCATTGGATTCAGCAGCAGAGGCTGCTGCAGAGTTTAAACCAGCATCGACAGGCACAGTGGCAGGCAGTCTACTGAGACCTGAGTCTGGCAGCTCAGAGAGCATCAAGATTTTACTTGTTGGGGGTTTGCTGAAAGTTCCTGAGGACTCCCCTCTTCATTGCAGATATTGGCTCCAATTCAGTCCAACAATCCTCAAACCCGTCACATTTCTCTGATCTGGCGATTATGACTTGACAATAAGATTGCATTTGGCTGAACATGGCATCAAGAAGCTCCAACAATAATGAGAATCTGGGAGAAAACTCTCCACTGGTTACAGTCATATATAGCACAAAGGAAGATGGTTATGATTGTTGGAGGTCACTCATCTCAGCTCCAGAATACTTTTGCAGCAGTTCCTTGGGAGAGTGTCATGGTCAAATCATCTGCAGCTGCTTCATCAATGACCTTCCCTTCATCATCAGGTCAGAAGTGACGATGTTCACTGATTGTTACACAATGTTCACCACCATTTGTGACTCCTCAGATACTGATGCAGTCCATATTCAAATGCAGCAAGACCTAGACAATATTCAGACTTGGCTGAAAAGTGCCCCTCCCATTTATGTCTCCATCCCAGAGACTCCCTGCCTCATTCCTGATGAAGGACTTTTGCCCAAAATGTCGATTTTCCTGCTCCTCGGATGCTGCCTGACCTTCTGTGCTTTTCCAGCATCACCCTAATCTTGACTCTGATCTCCAGCATCTGCAGTCCTCACTTTTGCCTAAGTAACATTTATACCATACAGGTAACAGATAATGACAATTGCTATCAAGAGAAAATCTAATCATTCTTTCTTGAAATTCAATGGCTTTGTCATTACTGAATCCCCACTGCCAACATCCTGGGAATTACCACTGACCAGAAACTGAAATGGACTAGTCACATAAATACTTAGCTAGAAATGCAGGTCAGAGGTTCAGAATCTTGCAGCAGGCTACTCAACTCCTGACTCCTCAAAGCCTATCCACTAGAAACAAGACACAAATGAGGAGTGTAATAGAATACTCCTCATTTGTCTGGATGAGTGCAGCTCCAACAACATTCAGGAAACTTGATACCATTCAGGACAAAGCAGCATTTGATTGGCAACCCAACTGCAAATATCCAGTTCCTGTGGCACTGATGCTCAGTATGTGCCATCCACAAGATGTACTGCAGATATTCATCAATATGCTTAGACAGCATCTTTCAAACTCATGACTGCTACCTTCTAGAAGGGTGAGGGCAGCAGATACAAGGGAACACCACCACCTGCAAGTTCCCCTTCAAGCCACTCACCATCCTAATTTAGAAATATATCACAGTTCCTTCTGCGTCAAATGATCAAACTCCTGGAACTGACTCCCTAACAAGATTGTGTGTCTACTTCCACCAAGTGGACTGCAGTGGTTCAAGAAAGTAGTTTACAATCACTTTCTCAATGTCAACTAGAAATGGCCAATAATGTTGGCCCAGCCAGTGAAGCTCACAACACATGAATGAATAAAAAGAATGCTGTACTTGCAGGGACGTAAATGGTCTTACGAGGTGATTTAATTTAAACCCATTCCCTGGCGCTCAGCATCACTATCTGAAAACAACTGATTGTGAATGTGCACCCTTTCTGGGTCAGTGGTACAGCAATTGTTAATCTGATGATGGTCCTCGTCTGGGATTGGTATAGTCCCAGGTCTTCCAGTTAGGGCCAGAAATCCTATCTCTGATACTGATCAACAGATTAGAAATAAGAATTGAATCCAAAAAAAGAACAAGTGTTTTCGCAAAAAGATAATACTGCTCAGCCTGTAAATTTTTTGTGAAGTGTAGATAGTTTCCGACTGTACCTGTTGTAGTGGAGGATATTAGCAATATTAAAGTTGGTGGTTGAATAGTCAGTTTCTTGATCCTTAATTTCACCAACATGATGGTTCTGTCAAGTTGATTCCTTTCAGTTGTTATTTAATTCCATCATTGAGGATATGAGAATCCTTTTATTGTCTTACTTCCTTTCCTCTGGCAGCTACCTAACACACTCAGAGGGAGAAAACCTCCTTACCCAGAATATAGGGCAGTTAAGGGATATTTCTTTGACTGTAACACTGACAGCACACTAATACTTGAACCTAGGTTAGTACTCACAAGATGTTCAGTCCTACTGGCACACTCCAGTAAAGTTGAAACTGTAGTTTTAACCTTTGTATTTGTGTATTCTTCAAAGGGATAAACACAAGATGTGTCTGCAGTTTGGAACAGGATCCATAGGGGTTAGTAGGGGGCTTGCTGTTGAGCAAGGGCAGTCAGCCCCTTTGTAACCATAAGAAATTGCAATCCAGCTTGCTTTGATTTGCCTTGGGTCAGCAGTGTATGTTTTAAAATCACCTTTATTTCATGAAATATCCTAATATTAAAGTCAAGCGATGATAAAACTTGAATATTGATTGTCATTTTCACTGCAATTATGACACAATATAATTACATGGAACAAAGACACAGCAGAATTGAAGGGCTCTTGTTTAAAGTTCCCTCCACACACTAGATGTGAAATGCTATTAATCTCTGTCTCTCTGCAGGCAACTATTTAATTTCCATCCACAATAATTTTTGGCTGTATCAGTTCTGTTTAAAAAAAATTGATTAAAGTACTTTGGGAATCACACCTTTCTCTTGTTATTATTAAGAAGTATGGAAAGTTGGAGTGATGGATTTGTGTAATATTTCCGTTATTCTATATGAACTCAAGTGGAAGATATGCGGAGTGAGATACATAATAAGTACAGTAAGAACACAAAATTCAAGAACAAAGAATTATAATTTGTAATAAGTTAAAGATGTAAAGCCATGTTGTGGTCATATTTGGAATGCTATGTTCAATGTTGAACACACTGTCATTCAAAGGAAAAACTATGCCATTGGGAAAACCAAGCAAAGTGCACCAAGGATTGTTCTGGGACATGGAATTCTAGAAATAGTAAGATCAAAATAATGTTTTTAACCATACAGTGATGGACAACTGGAACAAACTTCCATTAAGAGATTAATGTAGTGTTGATTAACTCTTCTGAAAAAAGCAGCTGGATAAATATCTGGCTGGGGGCAGAAGTAAAAGTTTTTTACGATATGTACAGTTAGAAATGATCAAATACTCTGTGGAACACAATGTTTCCAGAGCTGCTTGAATCATGGAAATGTAATGCTATGGAATGTAACTGAAGATAAATGATGTAGATCCTGAGTTCAAACAGATAATTTAGACTTTTACTTGGTTACCTTCAGGAGCGAATTTATGGAATGTTCCCTCAACTGATAATTTAAATAATGACAGGACAAATAGTTTGTTGAAAAAAAGAGGAATGAGTAATCAAATCATTCCTTTTTTTTCAATACTTCCTTAACTAATTAATAACAAAGTAATCTGCAATTCTGCATGCCTTTGTCCCATCTAATTATATTGTGTCATGATTGTAGTGAAAATGTCTAACTTTGCCTTAAAAATGAGTATTGGTAAGCACGGGGTGAAGAGTTATCAAGAATGGACAGGAGTATGTGGTAATCAGATCAGCCATGATCTTATTGGATGGTGCAGTAGGCCTGAGGAGTTGAGTGGCATTATACTGTTCCTAACTTACATGCTTGTCTGTATCTCTGGAACAAGGCATTTGCCACATCATACATAACCTTGTTAATGAAAGGGGCACACAAGTTGTTACTGACTAAGGCCATATGGAAGGAATGACCTCTCCATCTGTTCCACATTTGATGGTCTAAATAGTTAATGTATTTTAACATTTGTTACAACCATGTGAGGAAGGGAGCTACTTAACCTGTTTATATTCTAGACATATTTGGTCAGGTCATTGCTTGAAGGTACAGTACTTTTGCCCGTATGCTTCTGGTACTAATGGCTCTGCACATAACTGGCCCCTTTTACTATTCATAGTCAGTGGCACTCTGCTCAGGTAAAAGGGAATAGACTTTGTGAGACTTCCCTATCAGCCTGGTCTGGAAAAGCAATGTCCATCGCTTTAATTGCTCTGCTAATTATGCAAAAGAAATAAAGTAGGCATCCATTTTTTCCACAGCAGATGTGGGGATTAAGTGAGCAAATGTGAATACATCAGCCCTTAAGTCGAAGTTAGGTTTGGTTCCTTCACCAGAGCTGCTTTCATTCTCTGTCCTCAGTCTGAACTGTTTCAACTGGAATCCCTTTCTTATTTTCTTTTTCTCTCTCGTGCTTCTTTCCATTCCTGGAATCCTAATTCTAATCTCTGCTACTCCAAATTCAAATTATGTGCTTCATTATTCTCAGTTTCCAGCTCTGGATAATTTGCTACACATTTTGAAATTTCTATTTTGTTGCCTTTCGGAAAGACGTCCAACTCTAATCTTTTAGCTATCACTTTTAGTTCTTCCAAGTGTAAGCTTTCACTTTCATGAGTTATTTGTTATGGTCTATGAAGGCATTGACATTATATGTAGACATTTTAGTATCTTTAAGATTAGAGATTCAAGAAGACCTTATTTTGAAGGAAAGAATATATTCCACACTCCAATTTGCCATTCATCTCTTGGCACATTGGGACTAAGCAGCTAAGTTTGAAAAAAGAAATTCTCTTTAAATTTGTCTTAAATGGGCAACCCTTTACTTTGTTACTGTGACCACATGTTCTGTATTCTCATACATGAGGAAATATCCTTTCCATGTGCACTCTGTCAAGATCTCTCAGGATTTTATGTTTCAATCAGCTTTCCTCTTTCTACACTCTCTAAGCCAAGCCTGACCAAACTTTCCACACAAAACAATCTGCCCATTCCAGATATTCCACCCAGATCATTCTGAATTTCACAGTTCTGAAATTTCTCACCATTTAAGTAATATGCTTGGATTTTTCTAATTATCCTGCTATAACATATTTAATGATAGTTTTATATCTCTTGTGAGAAAGTCATTAGAATTGATCATTAAAGAAATTATAGCTGCACGCTTCAAAATCCTCACAGTAATCAGGAAGAATCAGCATGGTTTCATTGAAGAGAATCATTATTATTAGAGTTCTTTGAAGGAATAGAAAAAACCTGTAAACATACCATACTTGAACACTAAAATCTACTATTACCCCCAGATCCAATAGTGCATGAATAGCACATCATGAAGACGTCTATTGGAATGCTGTCCTTATGAATTGAACATAAAAGTAAGGATGTTATGCTTCGGTTATACAGGGCATTGGCGCGTCCACATCTTGAATACCGTGTGCAGCTTTGATCTCCTTATTTAAGGAAGGTTCTGAGGACAGATTGAAGTTAGGAATGTTCTCCTTGCAAAGAAGGAGGCTGAGACGAGGTTTGATAGAGATTTTCAAAATCACAAGCAGGCTGAACAGAGTAGGTAGGGAGACGTTGTTACAGCTTCTAAAAGAGAAAAAGAAAGGTCGAAGGTATCGGTTTAAAGTGATGTGCTAATGAAGCAAAAGTGATGCAAGAGAAAGCTTTTTCACACAGTGTGTAGTTAGGGTATGGAATGCACTGCCTGGAGGCAGGTTCAATTGAGAAATTTGAGAGGGCATTGGGTGATTGTTTGGATGGAAATAGTGTTCAGGCATGGGATATGGAGATATACATTAGGTAACAGTATCAATGCAGACATGATGGGCTGAATGCCCTCCAGTGCTGTAAAAATTCTGCCGATGGTGTAAATGGTAGTGGTGCAGAGAGGGTTTAGTAAGTTTACATCTGGAACTGAATGGGTTATCTTCTGAAGGTAGGATGGACAGACTAGGTTTGTTTCCATTGGAGTTTAGAAGAGTGATGTGTGACTTATTAAAGTGCGTTCGATTCTGAATGGTCCTGATAAGATGGCATGTGAAGGATGTTTCCTCTTGAGGGTCTGTCTAGGAGTAGGGAGCTAGAACTGCTTTAAAATTAGTCAAACTGTAATGATAGAGGTGAGGAATTTTTTTTCTCTTTCAGAGGATCATGTGAATTTTGAACTCTTTGCCACGGAAACTGCTGGAAGCAGGGTCTGTTTCTTTGAAGACTGGAGGACAGATTCTTGTTAGGCATTGGAATCAAACCTTACTGTCTGTAAAAGGGGAATCTGGAATTCAGAATGCCAACAGATCAGTCATGATCTTGTTGTATGCAGAGCAAGTTCGAGAGGCTAAATGGTCTACTGCTTACGTTCGATATTTTCACATGGTCTAATATCCTCCTTACGACAGACTTTAAGGTAACTGGCCTGTCATGTCATGCTTTCTGTTTCGCTCATTTTTTGAATAAAGGAGTTAGTTGTTATTTCCCCAAATCCAAGGAAATTTAGAAAATTAAAGGCAAAGCACGTGGTTTGGACTTGTTGGGCCGAAGAGCCTGTTTCCACACTGTAAGTAATGTAATCAATTCTGTCCCTGGCTGTTTCTTTGGAGAGCCTGGGATGGAGTGCATGAGGACCATAAAACCTGTCAGCCTGTTGCACCAGCCACTTCTCTTGTGGCTGTAATTTTGTTTTATTCGTCCCTCCCTTTCATTTCCTGATTTATAGCTCTTTCTGAGATATTATTTTTGTATCCTCTTCAGTGCAGGCTGATGCACAATACCTGTTCAATTTATCTGCTGTTTCCTTATTTTCCCTTTTTAATTGCCCAGACTTACTTCCTATAGAACCCACAACCATCTCGTTCTTTGCAACATATCTATTCAACACATATTACATGTTTTTATATTTCTAGTTATTTTTCTCTATTTTCTCCTCTCTACTGTTTTTTTTTACATTCTGTCCATTTGTTTTGAATTGCCACCCATCTTGTTCAAACTGTTGACTTAATGGAAGGGTAAAATCAGACGGAAACCAGCATTTTACTCGTCACAATTTTGTCAACTGCAAGTTTTATGTTCAAGTTGCCCCATATATATGTGAACTAAGAAAGATCAAGCTTATTTATGTATTTGTTGAAATTTGTGCCTTAGTAGCATATATTGTCTGTGTAACACCCAAAAAGATTTTTTTTGAGGATGGAGAAAACCCACACAGGTCCCCAGTGGATCCTTGGAAGCAGCCATTGTGTAACTGTTTAGTGCAGCTTTCACCTTGACAGCTATCAGAATAGATGGCCCTCCCCCACTCCTTCACATTACAGATCTTACTTCAACAGTTGGTACAGATCCGTAACAGTGTCTCAGAACAACACTGCACCTCATTCACCTGCAGGAAATAGCATTATGTTAGAATGTGGTGCTCCTGTACCTCCTCCATTTCCAATTGTTTCATGTGCAGATTGTTCAGCAGTTACTGGAAGTTGCTGTTAGACAATAGACAATAGACAATAGACAATAGGTGCAGGAGTAGGCCATTCTGCCCTTCGAGCCTGCACCACCATTCAATATGATCATGGCTGATCATCCTTAATCAGTATCCTGTTCCTGCCTTATCTCCATAACCCTTGATTCCACAATCCTTGAGAGCTCTTAAATGAATCCAGAGACTAGGCCTCCACTGCCCTCTGGGGCAGAGCATTCCACACAGCCACCACTCTCTGGGTGAAAAAGTTTCTCCTCATCTCTGTCCTAAATGGTCTACCCCGTATTTTTAAGCTGTGTCCTCTGGTTCGGCACCCACCCATCAGCGGAAACATGTTTCCTGCCTCCAGAGTGTCCAATCCTTTAATAATCTTATATGTCTTAAGCAGATCCCCTCAGTCTTCTAAACTCAAGGGTATACAAGCCCAGTCGCTCCAGTCTTTCAGCGTAAGGTAGTCTCTCCATTCCAGGAATTGACCTCGTGAACCTACGCTGCACTCCCTCAATAGCCAGAATGTCTTTCCTCAAATTTGGAGACCAGAACTGCACACAGTACTCCAGGTGTGGTCTCACCAAGGCCCTGTACATCTACAGAAGAACCTCTTTGCTTCTATATTCAATCCCTCTTGTTATGAAGGCCAGCATGCTATTAGCCTTCTTCACTACCTGCTGTACCTGCATGCTTACTTTCATTGACTGGTCTATAAGAACACCCAGATCTCTTTGTACTGCCCCTTTACCTAAATTGATTCCATTTAGGTAGTAATCTGCCTTCCTGTTCTTGCCACCAAAGTGGATAACCATACATTTATCCACATTAAACTGCATCTGCCCACTCACCTAACCTGTTCAGGTCACCCTGTAATCTCCTAACATCCACCTCACATTTCACCCTGCCACCCAGCTTAGTATCATCAGCAAATTTGCTAATGTTATTGCTGATACCATCTTCTATATCATTAATATATATTGTAAAAAGTTGCGGTCCCAGCACTGATCCCTGCGGTACCTCACTGGTCACTGCCTGCCATTCCGAAATGGAGCCGTTTATCACTACTCTTGGATTTGGTGGTGAATCCATTCCTCTGCCATTTCTCTAAGACTTTGTTGCATCACAACCACAACGATGACAACCCCTGCTATAATTGGATACATTGGTCACACTTCCAATGAATTTGTGTGAGGAAGATGAGAGAAAGAAAATGTCCTTAATTATGTAGCAGTTCCCTTAGACTTTGAGACATGGCTTGTTGGTTGATAGTTGATGCACATGCAGTGTATTTACCATGTACACTGCTGGCACATGGTGCAGGTGGAAGATTAAGATAGCACATCGCACATTAAGATAGCAACAAACCAATATCCGTGACTGTTTACTGGTGTAGAGTCATAGAGTCATAGAGATATACAGCACGGAAACAGACCCTTCGGTCCAATTCATCCATGCCGACCAGATATCCTAACCTAATCTAGTCCCACCTGCCAGCACCCAGCCCATATCCCTTCAAACTGTACTAGCTTCCACCACTTCCTCCGGCTGCTCATTCCATACATGCACCAATCGCTGCATGAAAGATTGCCCCTTAGGTCTCTTTTATATCTTTCCCATCTCACCCTAAACCTATGCTGACTAATTTTGAACCCTCCCCCCCAGAGAAAATACCTTGTCTATTTACCATAACCATGCCCTTCATGATTTTATAAACCTCTATAAGGTCACCTTTCAGCCTCTGACACTCCAGGGAAAACAGCCCCAGTGTATACAAGCTCTCCCTATAACTCAAATGCTCTGATTCTGGCAACATCCTTGTAAACCTTTTCACAACCCTGACAAGCTGTTTAGATTTGTGTCTGTCAAGGCAAGACAGACGTACTGTAAGCATTTAAGGTGTGGCTGAGTGGGTAAGTACAAAAGACATGATACACCAGGAATGCTATGAGCATCTAACTAAGTGTAAAGTGAGTTGGCGCTAAGAGAGCAAGCGAGAATCCCTGAGATGCAATCTGGTCCAATCCATGAGATGGATTCCAGTCCTTGTGAGTATTGTGGCTTTGCAGCAGCATTGTAAAGGAAGGTGTTGGTGGGCCCTGAAGTACAGCACAAAAGTGCAGAACCATCTTACAAGAGGGTCAGAGTTGTGTAATGAGGGTGTGGGGAGGCTGGTATATGTCTGAAATCAGGATTTGTGGATTGAGGCGTGTATGGTCACTGCCCACTGAATGTCCCCTGAGTTATTGATGGTTGATGTCCAAGATGAAGGGCAGGGAGAAAGCAGTGAGCTGGAGTGCCAGCTCAGATTTCATGTCTGAAATTGTCAGTGTCCAATTTCAATCTGGTGGATGGGAGAATGGGAAACTCCATAAAATAAGGGGTCACTTTATGCAAATAGGCCTTTCACCACTCGCTAGCAAGAAATTGGAAAATGAGATGTTTTGCTTTTAATGTTGAGAAGCTCCTCACTGCTGATTTCACACAATTTCTTTCCAAAGCCCATATCATTCAATGTCTGGGACTCTGACACCTTTTATGCTCCTGTTTTCTCACCAAGAGATTGATGTCTGCTGTGGTAGATATAGTTGCCATGCTTTCTGTCATCGTTGAAGAATATTCCTGTGCTCCATTGAAGCCCTCGTGTGGATGCAAAATATAACTCCCCGTAGAGCTGGAAAGATATTTGATGCAAAATAGACACCGAGAACAGTGGTATAGAGCATATCAGACACCAGGGACCAATGATGCATGAGCTGCCTTGAGGATCATGTTCGCCAATCGCTTATGTGCCAAAGTTGCTCATATGAATCTCTATAGCATTGAGCAGTGATTTACATTTCCTCTTTTACTTTGTTCTACCTTCCACGCAAAAATAAGTTATTTGACAGATTTATAATCACTGAATTATGTAGGATCACAGTCACAAAGCATATCCTGTAAATTAAAAGTATTTGTTCCTTTCAGTAAGCTATTGTCAATGAACCATGAAAATGTGTCATGTTTGTTGAAAGGTAAGATATAGAAGAGGATTCAGGATTTCTGGGGTGGTTCCATCTGAATATGTCTGATACCAGCGTGTAGGCTGCAGAATTTTGGATGTGTTGTAGTTTATATATGATGAAGCTCAAGAAGGTGCTGAGGAAGTGAGAACGGAATGGATGAATGTTCCCAATGCAGTGACAGTGAAATAATGGCATAGGTGAATAATGTTGTGGAGTTGCCCGTGATATGGAATTTATAGCACAGCTCAAGTTAAATCAAAATGTGGAGGTTAGGCATTGTCATGTCCATTCTGGGAGAGAGTGGAAACTGGGAAAGATTACAAAGCAATAATGTATGCTAAGCACAACAGCTTCAGTCTTAGTGATGTTAGTGGAATAATGTCCTTATGCATTCACAAGTGGGCATCAAATAAGGAGTTACTATCGGAATCCTAGTGATTGTGGAGTTAAATATGTATCACAAAGCCACCCCGTATCTGTGAATCTTACAGCTGAGCTGTATTTTCAAGACAATTAAGCAGAAGATGAAACAAAAACAGAAATTGCTGGAAAAGGTCAGTGGGTCTGGTAGCATTTGTGGAGACAAATCAGAGTTAACATTTCGAGTTAAGTGACCCTTCCTCAGAAGTGAAACATTAACTCTGATTTCTCTTTACAGAATCTCTCAGACCTTTCCAGCAATTTCTGTTTTTGTTTCTGATTTATAGCATCCCCAGTTTTTTCAGTTTTTATTAAGAGAAGAATTAAACCTCATTCAGGTCAGGAGGAGACAATACAGCAGATGTTTTGCTGATAGATCGGAATAAATAGGATTTAAAGAAGTTCATAGGCTGAGAAGTTAGTTATATGGTTATTTACATTGAAAGCTAATTGAAGGAGCAGGAGGGATGATGATCTTGAGTAGCTGGTATGTTTGGTGAGTACAGGGGAGAAAAGTGTAAAAAGGATGTATGAAGGTTAAGGTAAGGGATTGCAGGATAAATGGGAAACAGTATATTCAATGCATTTTTTGGCACAAAGAGTCAATGAATTTGTAAAGAAAGCAACAAAAATGGAGCTGATGTAGAAGTTCAGCCTCGTCGTATTGAATAACGGAATAGGCTTAAAGAGTTGTATAACCCAATAATGCTTCTATTTCTTATGCTGTTACAGAAGATCAGCATAGGTGATAAGGTGGCTGATCCATGGGAGGAGACACCAGAGTGAACAGATTCAGTTTGTGAAAGGACAAAAGCATCTATCAACCACTCACAACATTGGAGTTGAGGATGTGGGAGCAAAAGGTAAAGTGGAAATGGTTTATCATCAAAAAGGGCAGGGTAATTAATTGGAGAGCAGAAGAAGCATTTGGCGGCCTCTCTTAAGTTGGTCTAGATATCTTTTTTAGTGACTGAGGAGCTAGTTATGTGGCAGGTGTGCTGAAGTCTGAGTGCTCAGCTTTAAAGCAACACAGTGTTAAATGTAAACCTAGCAATCTGAGTGTTTTTGTCCCAGAATTACTAAACATTTTAATATCAGACAAGTTGAAGATTAATGCTGTAGCAGTTCCGTTCTACGTAGAATTATAGCATAAGCTTTGTTTATTCACTTGTCATCAATAAATCAGTCACTAATACTCAACCAAAGTGAACTCACATCCATAACAATCCCTTCTAACATTAAAATAATGATATAATGTCACAAATAGGAACTCAAAATAAATGAAATATTCAGTGAAAGTTCAAATTATTACTGTATCTCATTTCTAATTGACTTGGCAAGTTTGGAAATGTTACTTTAAAATGTGCAAAGATCAAATGTCATTGTGAGTGGAGCGAGATCAAAAACTTTTGAGTTATGTGGGGGAATGCACTTCTCTTTATATTTTTGCTTTTCAAAATGATGGATAGTAGAACTGGGAAACAAAATGATTTCCATTTTAGGCAACATTAGTAAGTTCAAGGCCAGGTAGAAAACAATTAGATGCAGCTCCAAATTGCCTGAAATCAGTATTAACAATGTGTCTGAGTTCCATTGCTGAAGGTCACTCCATAGTGCATGAAGTCAAATTTTCCATAACAGCCATTGAACAATTGGCATTTAATAAACAAAGTTGTGTTTTATTTTCCCTAAGGGGCAGGGCACATTATAAACTGGGCTAACTTGCCACTGCAATCTATGGAAGCCAGGTATAGTACACACAATGCTTTTAGGAAGGGTGTTCCAGAAATTTGAGTGATGATGAAGTAACAGTGATATTGTTTGAAGCCAGGACGGTGTGTGGTTTGCAGATGATGGTGATCCTATATACTTGCTGTTCTTGTCCTTCTAGGTAGTAGAATTTGCAGATTTGTACAGTTATTGCGACTGTCACTCTTTGTTTGATGTACACAGCTTCCTAACAAAGATTCATTGTTAAGTGAATAATGTCTGCTCTGCCTTAGCCATGTTGGATGATTGCTGTAAATCCAAGCATGTTGTAAATGGTAAACTAGTCACAGGATCTCAACATCCTAGGTGTCCATAGCTCCATTACAAGAACACCTCCAAGTGAGATATGAAGATAGCAGATATTGGCACTAGCTATTGTTGTCCCTCTCTTTTGGAAAGGCATTGGAAGGGGCAAGCAGAAATGACAAGATCAACTGGCCAAGAATAGAGTCAGAGGATGCAAAGACCAGCAAATGGTACACCTTCTCAGGTCACTGTCTTTTTCAGAAGAAGGTACAGCAGGGTTTGCCATACTAGAGTGGGGCTATTGAATCACATCAAGCAATGCTTATTATAGTTGGTGACCCCAACGTAAAGCATCATCCCATGAGATGAGAAGGTTGCCACTAGTTCTAGAACTGATGAAGGGCTTTTGCCTGAAACATTGATTTTACTGCTCCTCGGATGCTGTCTGAACTGCTGGGCTTTTCCAGAACCACTCTAATCTAGACTCTGGTTTCCAGCATCTGCAGTCATTGTTTTGACCTAATTCTAGAACTGGTCTGGTTTTTGCATACATTAACTCTGGCTCTGACACTCAATCTGCAGGGTTAGCCTACTGGGGCCATAATTAGGACCCACCATTGGCTAACAGTGGATGGGCCCAAGTTGGAGATTACTCTATAATTTGAGATACCTTCTGTAGTATATTAGATTGCATATATTTTGCAAAAAAACTAACTGTCTTATCACTGTGGGTGTGGGTCAGAAATGTAACCTGGACCATTAAAAAAGGAGACAGTTTTTATTAACTTTTTAAAAATGGTCCTGTGTACAAGAATCAACAAGTGGGAAATAAATGCTTCATTGTGACGGGACCCAGCACTCTACTTTGTAACTGAACACTTCTGTAGTGGTTTTTCCAGCTTCTTTGACTTTGGAGATACCTTCAATGGCTGCAGAGCAAAGCATGACAGCAAAGCAAATTAAGGAAGTTCTCACTAACTGTGGAACACCTTTCAACATCAGCAGCAAGAGTTACAGCTAGCTGCAAAAGTGGGTTTCAAAAGTGTTGTCTGAAATTTGATGAATTTCTGCAATGCATCTTGTAGATTGGAAACACTGCTGCGACTGAGCGTCAGTGGTGGAGGGAGTGGATGCTTGTGGATATGGTGCCAGTCAAGCAGACTGCTTTGTCCTGGATGTTGTCAAGCTGCTTGAGTGTTGTTGGACCTCCACCCATCCAGGCAAGTGGGGACTATTCTATTACACTCCTGACTATAGAATGTGGACAGGCTTCAGCGATTCAGGAGGTGAGTTACTTGTTGCAGTATTCCTCGCATCTGACATGCTCTTTCAGCTACTCTGTTTATGTGGTGAGTCCTGTTGAGTATACCAATATACATCAAATTACTGATTTTTGAGGTCAGTAATTTTGCAAAAAAGTGTAGTTTATAGCAGAATTATAACAAACCTATAAAACTGCCCAGAGAATGATTTTAGATAATTATGCTGAAATATTGTCATAACTTTGTTTCCTTCATATTATTCTTTGACTCCCAACTCTCTTCTTTAGCTATGATTGTGGGGCATTCAAGGTTGACAACGTTATCAATGCTACTCCATTACTCACCTTCAGTGACAATGGTTTGTCAGCTCTCAGAAAGGAATCAAAAGCGATGTTAAGATAATCAGTTAGCTGCTAATATATTAACTTTTCAATGATTATAGCAATGTAGCATATTACCACAAAGATGTCTTCTAAATTTATAATTTGCACTGTGCACAGAAAATCTCATTAATCCTATGCCAAGAAAGAGGGATTTAGATTTCTGAATGCAATCTTATCTCTTCTTTAAGGTAACGTTCAATTTTTTGTGAAAGAACTGAATCCAATTCAAGGTGGATCTTAGGTTGATCTTAATATAATATTTCAACTTAGAGTCCACCCTGCCATCAAATCCATGCCGAGCATTAAGCTAAAGTTGCTCCCGACCTCTACTGGAGTTCATTATAAGTGCCAAGTGTTACATGGTGTGTTAATATGGGGAGGGAATGTGATCTCTTCAACTGATTTGCTAACTTGCGATATAGCTTAGGTTCCAGATTGAAAGGTACATCATCCAAAGCAAACATCCTTCCTTGAAACACAAATGTTCAAAACGGGAATAAATATAGCCCATTTATAACAAATACATTACAGTCTACAGAAGTTGTTTCCAAGCAACATGTTATGGATACATATAATATTTCATATCAATCTTTGAACACATAATGGAAAAAGTTGATAAGTGACAGTTGTATTCTTTCTCAAGTAGAACCAAGTGTGGATTTCTGATGACTTTGAGCAATTGCTGGGGCATCAAAGAAAGATATTATAATTCCAAAAAATTATGAATTAGGATTTATTTGGAATCTGAGGTAAAATTGTGACTCACTGCACCCAGTTTGTGGATATAAAATAGATACAGCCAAGCAAATTTCAGAGACTAATAGCTTGTGTTCTAAGAACAGCAGAGAGCTATGCAAGCCAATTTTAGATCAGGAAACTTTTCAGGCCTCCTTAGCATTTAGATAGAATGGGCCTGAGGTGTATTTAAGTGTGGGGGAGGAGTTCAATGCCTGTTTTAAGGTGTCTTGCAGAAATTAAATAAGAATGATCAGTCTCACCTTTAGGAGTGTTACACATAGGATTCTTCAGTGGCTGCCAACACAAGGTCAATAGCTACTCAACATGTGCGTTCTCACAATTACAATCTTTATTATTTATATAACTCAAGTGCAACAAAGCATCCCAAGGCACAACAAACAAAAACAAAGAATGAGACTGAGGAGGAGTCTGGCCAGATGATCAAAAGCTTTCAGGAGAGACATGACAGGTACTAGCAGCTAACCCAAAGTAAAAGAGAGCTTTGGGACAGTCATGTGATTCTAATGGTTCAGCAGTTGAAGATGAGCAACTAACAATTTGTACTCTGGTCATGCTATTTAAATTATGTGGAGTGGCATAATGGATAGGATTATATAACTGAAGGTGAGGGTCAAGGTTCTGAAATATGAAGAGTTTTATTTCAGCGATGAGACTTGGAATTAGTGTGCTCTCAGGATCTGCTGTTCCTAAGCCTGAGTGGTTGAGTCAGTAGAGGTAGAAGTTGAACTAGGATAGTTTGGATGAAGCACAAGCAGTTCATCTGTTGTTGGTATTTGGGGTTTTGAAGGCAAGCCATAGGAAGCAGTATTTGTCAAGTGCTCTGCATCTCGGGATTGCATTATAATCCAAAGCGATAAAATGAAGATGGCGTGATATGTTCATCATGCAGTAAGCGATTCCAGATATTAGTACCAATGCAGATTGTTGTTACTTAGGGTATAGGTTTGCTCGCTGAGCTGTGGGTTTGATATCCAGACATTTCATTACCTGGCTAGGTAACATCATCAGTGGCGACCTCCAAGTGAAGTGAAGCTGTTGTCTCCTGCTTTCTATTTATATGTTTCTCCTGGATGGGGTTCCTGGGGAACATATAAATAGAAAGCAGGAGACAACAGCTTCGCTTCACTTGGAGGTCGCCACTGATGATGTTACCTAGCGAGGTAATGAAACGTCTGGATATCAAACCTACAGCAGCTCAGCGAGCAAACCTACACCCTAAATCTCAACCTGAGCTACAAACCTTCACAAACCTTGCATTGTTGTTACTGTTTATAACAATCGGAGGTTCAAGCTAAGACCAATTGAAATGTAACATGATTTGTTCTCTTCCAAATGATAAAATTTGACGAGAATGGAAAGCTTTCCATTAATGCAGAAATAAGGAAACAATCAAAGATGGGGTTGCACTATGACAAGATGAAGAAACAATAACTAGCTCAGAACACAAAAATGACAGGCTGAAGAGGAAATTACGCACCACCTGATATCACTTCGCTAATGACATCGCTAAAAATCATAAGATATAACATCAGTGAACATTTAGACAGTGTTCATTAAGTAAGGGAGTGGAATGCAGATTTATCAGGGGCAAATTATGCGATATTAATTGCATGTGTTTTTATAAAGGAAGTCATTGACAGTTGCGAACGAAACGTGTGCAGACTCAATCGCTTTCAGTCTCCTGAAGTGCAGTGCAAGGTAAGCTAAAAGGACTCAGTGCACAACTTAGACTCGGTCAGATTTCACCAATTCGCTTCTCCAAACTCAGAACCAGCAGCCAATTCGCTCAACAGAAATATTCCAGGCCTCAAAACCTAAATTAAAAAAACGAGAATACAAAACCGAAGCTGTTTAACTCTGCATGGTTCTCAAATAACGGCGAATAATTTGTCACTTTAAGGCCATGGGATTCCAAAGAATCGACTTGGAAATTTACAAACTGGCCAATCTGTCAGACCCAGTTCAGTGATTTCACATCGAGCTCATTGCCTGGAGTTCATACCAAGGAACTTCGGATAACTGCCTAGAGTAGAGCTGACATGTCAGTGTTTCGTATCGATACTCAGCTTATTAAATACATAACCCCATTGGTTGCATTTATAGTATAAGTTCACCTCGACTCTCGATTAAAACACTTCTCCTTGCCTGATAATTCTTGGGTTTCATGGTCACCACATCCCAATATAACCAGGCCGTCTTTTCCAGGTTAAGTCGTTATCCAGTGGACAACATTCGCTGCCCCTTCCCGTCACACGAACCCTTCCTAAACAATTGACTTCCATTTCACAGTGGGCTAAACTTAAAACAACAGGGGTCGAACAGCCCTGATCAGATCGGGATAAGTGAAAATCCCAATTCAGGAATAAAAAAGAAACAGCCCCATGTCACTTCCATCCTTCTGGGTTCGGTGCGTCGGGCCGAGAGTGAACCTGATGATGAGCTATTAATCTCCACAGTTTGGGAACTTCTTTTCGTTTACAGAATCAATCATTTCTGCCATAAATCTTGTCTGCGGCCAGTCATCTCCAGCTCCACCTGCACAAACAAGTCCAAGAACAGAGAAAAACAGGCTTCATAAATCTCGCACCGCTGCCTTTCCACTTGCTGAATTTACTGCCTCGTCGTTTTACATTCCATAAAACACTGGGTCTGCGGATATATTCCCACAGCGCTCAGCTGCAGCATGTCACACAGGGAGCAACTCAGGCAGCAGCAGCAAGGTGTGTGAGGACATTCCAAATTCAATCGACAATGCCAGGCAGGAAAGGAAATGTGTGGAAATCAGGAAACGATTAGCGGCGAAGTGGAAAGTCTGTGTTTCCCACAGCATGCGGCATGTTCTAGATCTATATTTCCTTGTCACCCAGAACAGACATTGATGTGAAGACACGGGACAAGGTGAATTCACCCCTGCCATGCTTCTCTGTAACAGTTCAGCAGTCCAGATATTCCAGCTAAAGTTTTAGGCATAGCGAGAAGGCGACCTCACATCATTCACTCCTAGTGCCTTGTCTTGTTGTTTTGTGAAGCTGGCTATGTCAGAGAGTTTACTGTAACATCCAAATCAGCGTTAATGATGGGCCATCCTGTTGCATTTTTAGCTGATGAAACAAAATACTGAGACCGCACTGTGTGCACAATCATATAGAGAGAAACACACAGACACCCACCCACACACACACAGATACAAACACACGGACACACACAGAGACACACTCACAGGGACACACACACAGGCAGACACCCACACACACAGACATAGACACACACACATTTCCAACTCCTGAAATTGTTCTGGCTTTTGTCCTGGAAGAACTCGGACCACCATATAAAGACAACGCTGCTGAATACACCATGGGGACACCATGTTATCCCAGGCCTATCCGCCAACAGAAATAACGGTACAGTTTTGAAACTTCATCCATAATTAAAGATTGTCGGATCCCACCCGCCATAACTTCAAAAAGATTTGCACTCATATAGCGCCTTCTGTGGTCTCAGACTACCCCAGGTCCTTTCGAATCGCGCGCCGAAAGCAAATGCAGCAAGTCCACCAGTGCACAGTAAGATCCCACAAGCAGCACCCACATGACTGACCAGGTCATCTCTCTCATAGTCAGATAAAACTGTTAAGTTTAGTTTATAGGATCTGGCGGTTGTGTTTTTTTTTAAACTAAATCTGTCAGCGCCTTGCTTTCTTTAGAAATGAAATGTCTGCTGTCGAGTGAACAGGGTGAAGGACCCTGTTACTGACTCCCAGCCCTACCTTCTCTATCACTTGGAAGGGGATGTAAGTGATACTCTGTCACCTACACGGCCAACTCCAGCATGGAACAGAGAATCTCCCTGGACAGCAGAAATATTTAAATGTCAACTCGACAGAACTTTAGAAGAAAGTTTTCAGGAAACGAGACCAAACACAAAAGCTGATAATTCGGTGCAATTAAATACAGAAACTAAACTATTGCTTCTTTTCCATGCATTTCAATATAAATGTCTTGAACTTCACGGAATAACTCAGAGCATGTGAATGCCACGATATATAAACGGGGGCTGATTGGTGAGTGCTCCAGGTTAACCACAGAGAATTGATTTTTCTTTAATCTTCCTTGATGGACTTTGCGCGGGTCTTGCGCTTGTCAACATCGACTTGTCCCTCCTTTCAAACGGCGAGATCCCGCCTCCAAGTGAGCCGAGATAAATTCCGGGTGTCGCATCTCAATCGCGGGGTCTTCACTCAAACAGAGTCGAGGGGAATTCACTGCAACTGGAAAAGCTACACGCTGCGAACTTTCTCATCGCCTTTTCTATCTCTGAACGCCAACTTTGCAGGAGATCCTGGCGGTACCATGTCCACTGGGTCCGTTAGCGATGCAGAAGACCTTCAGGAAATGGAAGTGCTGGGAGCAGAGGGCGACTGCGACGGGCTAAAGAGGAAATCGAACAAGGATTTCTGCACCTCCAACGACAGTAATGAAGACAGCTCCAACTATGAGCACGAGTCCCCAAAGAAAGGCAGGGGGGCTTCGGGAAAGGGCCGCAAGACGGCCTCCAAGAAATCCTCTCTGAATGGGGTGACCCAGGAAGGGAAACAGATCCAGCGTAACGCTGCAAATGCTAGGGAGAGGGCCAGAATGAGGGTGCTCAGTAAAGCCTTCTCCAGGCTCAAAACCACCTTACCCTGGGTGCCACCAGACACTAAACTCTCCAAACTCGACACCCTCCGGCTGGCATCCAGCTACATAGCGCACCTCAGACAGATTCTAGCCAACGACAAGTATGAGAATGGCTACATACACCCAGTAAACTTGGTAGGATCCCACCTTCTAAACAACATAGGTTTACTCCTGTGTCTGTCTGTGTGTGGTGCGTTGGTGTAGTTAACGATTGCGTAGTTTTGTGTATGTTTAAATATATATATTAAGGAGTACATAATATGGATGTTTCTGTCCATTCATATATGAGGCTATATTGACCTATATAAGTAAATGTATATGCACGTGGGTATATGAAGAAGTTTGCATCAATTTGCGTATGCATCTGTCTGATTATATGGTTGGGGGGCTGTGTGATTATGGGGATTTAGGCCTGTGTGATTACGGGGATTGGGGTCTGTGCGATTATGTGGATGGGAGTTTGTGTGATTATGGAGATTGTGGTATGTGTGATTGTGTGGATGGGAGCTGTGTGATTATGGGAATTGGGGTCTGTGCGATTATGTGCATGGGGGTGATGGGAGTTTGTGTGATTATGTGGATGGGGCTTTGAGTGATTATGGGAATTTGGTTCTGTGTGATTAAATGGATTGGTGTCTGTTTGATTTTGTGGATTGGTGTCTGTTTGATTTTGTGGATTGGGGGCTGTGTGATTTTGTGGATTGGGGGCTGTGTGATTATGTGGATGGATATCAATATTTGTGTGTTGTGTGCTTGTATATGTGTGTGTACGAAAGAGAGGGATGATGCGAATCGGTTTGTATCACTGAATAGAGTAGGCTATTCGGGGAGCTCTATTGCAATCCCTGTGTACTTAGATTACTCGGCAGTTTTGTATTTATGAAGGCGGCCAGAAAAGCAGACCCGGGTTTCTACTCGACAACTCGGAGACAGCGAACACGCTGCCTCACCGACGCAGAAAGTCTTTTTCCATTTAAAATCACTGAGATTATTGCAGTTTTTTGTGGTCAGAAAATAATAATAATTGATGTGAGCACAGTTGCCGGAAGTGAGGAGTTTAGTGTGCTCCGTACACGAGGTAAAAGAGAAGCTGACTAATTGCAGAGGTTGATCGTGTCAATTTAGCGAATGAGTCTTGCAACATCCATGTGAAACATAGACGGTGCTCCCAAAGTGAGGAGGTACCGAAACGTGGGTTAAATTGAACAATAGCGATAGAAAATAAATGTAATCCCGTGTAGATTTACTGGAGAAATATTGTAGGTAAGTTCCAAATAAGTGCAAAGGATTTTGACATAAAATATTTGGTGAGGCAGTGTGGTTCCACAGTATAAGCGGAGAGATGTAAAACAGTACATAAACTTTACCCAATTAAAAAAATACTGTATTACATTTTCAACTGCCAGTTACACACCACTTTAATTAAATAATAATTGATATAGCTAGTTGGTGTCAAATGTTGAAGGGTGGAAATGAATTTTAAATATTTTAATATCCCGTAGGTTTGGGGCCGAATTGTTTGAATTTTCTTGTGTCTCATTTAAACAATAATCTTAATTCGTGCTTTTCTCTCCCCTCTGCACAACGGTAGTAACCTCTGCAGGAATTGTAACAAAACCAAAGGGAAGTTTGTGAAAAGCATTGAGTGTAGATGTTGTGGAACTCCGCTGAATATTTGGGAAATGGCGGGGCATTTACAATATCTGTTTGACACGCAGCAGTGGTTATTATCTTGCCCGCTGGAATCGTTTTGGGAAATCAGATTAGCTCATTGTAATGGAGAACAAAATGAATTCCTAGGAGGCTGTTCCAGAAAGTGGGAAGGGTGATAACTTTAACCGTTTCGCCCGTGTTTAAGGAAATGCGGATTTGCAGTTTCTCGGTTAAAATGGCAAAATTCAACCCATCTTTCAAACTCAAATCTCATGAAAAATCATTTGAGCATACTCTCGTTAACTGAAACAAAGGAGCGCTCCAATTGTATTACACCGAAGATCTCTGTGAAGATCAAAATGTATAAAACTAGTGTTTTCCCATCAGATCTTGTCCCTGTTCATTTAAGAAAATATGAACAGAGTAGCAATTCTTAATACTGACCTCTTAGAGAATTCAGTTTCAATTTTAATAGAACAATTTTTCGATAAATATAAAAGCACTACAGCTGTAATGGTTCGTAACCAACATCATCTTATTCCGGAATAGTTATTCCCGTGTAGTGTTTAAATCGATACAAGTTAAACAAATTTTCACCTGAAATATCTTAGTGAATTTTGTGAACAAATCCTTGGTTTCATTTACTCAAGATTTAAGAACACGATGGAGGCTTGAAATTAGTGGAATGTGATGATATGCTGTCTCCCATTGTCAAAATCCAAGATCAGACCAGTTTCAACCATGAACCAGATCGATTAAACTGATTCCTTCGAATGTTGAATTGCAGCCCGTCAGTACCACTCAGTCTCAATTCCAACTGTCTTGATGCCTGGAGGGAATTTGTTCTATGCTAAAATATTTGTGATCTGCTACTTTAGAGATACGAACTTAAATTTGTAGCAATTTAAATTCAATAGAAACTGTCATGAAAGAAACCAAATTTGAAGTTACAATATTTCCGTTGTCCTAAACTATGCTAGTGTTTGAGGTAGCCGTTTAAGCTGCATTAATGTTCCTATTATCTTCGTTTATAATGTGATGTGACAATAAGCACAACTCGATTTCACTTCTTGTTTCATCCGGTTGCTTTATCTTTTCCCCAATGTTCGCACTAAATGAAAATTGTCTTCTATTGGTAAAGATTCCACATCAACGTTCTGACAATGATGTATAAATAGCACTTCTTTGGTCAGGTTGGGATTAGACTTGGATGGAGATATTTCATCTCTTTAGCTGCAAGCTTGTTGGTTTGTTGCTTCATTTTATGAACTCTTTAGATCAGGGGTAATGTAAAAGGAAAAGAAACGAAACCGGACCAGCTAAGGAACCTCTGATTTCTTGTTGTCCTGAACAAATGGCACCAACCTTTCTTTCCTTTCTATTCTAGACGTGGCCGTTCATGGTGGCCGGGAAACCAGAGAACGAGCTAAAAGAGGTCGTGAACACGGCCCGTTTGTGTGGGACTACGGCGTCGTGACAAAAAGAAAATTCCCGCTCAAATGAAGCCGGAGGATAAACGAGAAGCTGATAAATGGACAAACGATGAGCTAAAAGCCGGCCGGGCCCTGTAATCATCTCAGCCTGGGCTCTATCACAGGAGAATGTTCTTACACTCCTATCATGTCGATATTGTTCCAGTACTTTGCTGGTCAAAGTGCCAAAAAGGGGTTTAAACGCCTTCATTTGTAATAGTGACAGACTTTAATGTCGTGCAAGATAATGTAGGTATGTTGAATTTCAGCACTGGCGTTGACAGTCAGTTGCCGTGTAAGGAAGCATCATATAAAAGATATATATTTTCTTTAACCGCAGGTCTTTTCAAACCATGTAAATAAAAGTTTGCTTTATATTTAAACGTCTGGAGCCGTGTGGGTACATCTTACATTCTTTCTCACCTGAGGCCAGTCATATTTATTGTGTATGTCTAACCGCATGCTTGGGCTGTTTCTACAGATCCCAACCTCCACAATAGACGCAACCAAGTGACAACCGTAATGATTTGTTTATTTCCCCCACTAAAGGGATAAGCAGGAGATATCTCTTGTTATTGAGTCAGGACTGAAAGAAAACAAACATCTGCACCAGCTCAGCATCCTTGGAGTTCAGGCTCAATCGCTGACCCTGTGCAAAAAAAAATTGTCCTGGTTTTTAAAAAATGAGCCGAGGAAACCTTTTAAGCACAATGTTGCCTCGGTAACATAGAGGCACGGCGGCTGTAGGCTTTACCTTCGAGGCGACTCTTAACAATAACGCGGTTACGTTCTGCAAAGTCTATTCTGCCAAGTTGCAGGGAGGCTAAACCGGTTTCTGGCCGAGGTGACGAATTTCAGATTTCAGGTACCATCCAGAAACAGAATCGCTTTATTGGATTTCCCCTGACCTGTTAGTAACCAAGCCACATGGTTTGGCAGGGACCTCCCGCGTCCATTGCGAGTCTCGGCTGGTTGTTGATCCCAGGCAGGTTGGCAAGGGTCAGCAGCTTTGGCCGGATGGACAGAGTATACAATCCACATCACTCTTCAGCAACAGACTGTTAGTGCGTTGGGCAATCCCCCCCCAGATCCCATTCACACCCGATGGCTATTGGTAGTGCTATCAGAGATATCCATTTGTCTATGAAATGAATTTCACGGTTGGTGAATAGATTAGACCAGTTTTCGTCGTGTGGTTCTTTGGTGAAAACTTCAAGCACTAAAATATGATCTTTAAGCGGAAACACGGGGAAACGCTGAAGCAAGAAGCTTTTTGCTGGTGGCATTGTAGCGCACTCTCGGTGTGGCGGCCTTGAGACATTGGCTTTGAAATTGCCTGCCGGCACTCACTGAAGAGGCGCTGCAGGGTCGACAGCGCTTTCGCTAAAGTCCTACCCCAACAGTCGATGGTGAGTTCAAGTGCTACTTAACGGGATAGCACCACTTAAATGGATCTTCACCATCACAGCTGGGGCTTTGAGGATAAGCTCTGAAACACATCTGGAGGCATTTCAGAGACATTTTTTCACGATATCGCGGAGACATCATTTATTCTGGAAATTATCTTGAGTACTTCACCTACTAGTTCCGTGCTCCTCAGCTTTACACGAGTCAGCAGGAGAAAACAAGTACTTGCTGCCGACATCTTGCCGTTGTTGTCCCATAGCCTGAACGAAGAATAGGATGAGGAAATGACGCCAAACCGAGCAGCCCCGACAGCTGCAGCAGGGGAGGCTGAGGTGTAGCAGCATCTCCTTCACAAAGGCCTCCAATGCTACAGCCAGTAACCTTTGCAGCCCCAGTCAGAAATCTGCTGCTGTGTGTCAGCAGGAAGCCCTTTCCAACTTCAGTGACACATTAATGCTGCAACTACAACATGGTCGAACATATTAATCATCACTTAGTTGTGGGCGGCACGGTGGCACAGTGGTTAGCACTGCTGCCTCCAGCGCCAGAGACCCGGGTTCAATTCCCGCCTCAGTGACACATTAATGCTGCAACTACAACATGGTCGAACATATTAATCATCACTTAGTCTGAAATTGTGAGCTAATACCTGGCCTTTCTCATTAACATGACACCTATTGATTCAAAGTACTTGGGTTTTGATTTTATACTTTCTTTTAGGAAAGTAAAAAGGAGAAGCCATCTCTTTATTGTGTTTGGAATTTTCACTTTTGGTGACAGAAAGGCAGGAACAGACAGCTACTTAACCCTTAAACTATTGACTATTCCTCTCAATGGCATTGTTTTGTTTTCAATTTCATTTCCAGCACTATGAAACTAGGGAAAAAAGTATCATTCAGATATTGGAGGAGATTTTTCAATTTTATTCATTTCTTTTTTGATTTGATCTAAAATATTCACCATTTTAATTTCAATTTTAAAATCTGACTGACTTATACCATTGTTTTACTTTATTTTGAGTTTGAAATCTCAAAACATTTCTCCTCCTGTGCCTAGAGCAGTCTACACTCCCTTGTTGAGCTGAGCTGCATGCCTCTTGTATCTGGTTGGTTTTCCATCCAGCCACGAGACTAAACATGACTGTTTACTCTAATATGTCAATGGGATTACTAATTCAAAATTTAACAGTTTTGTTGGCTTTTCTGTTTTAAGTACAAATTTGCAAATGCAATTGGCAGTCTATCAGTGTCCATATACCAAAATAATCTGTCACTTCGCTAGCATTCCAACAGCTAAGTCTGTTTTTATTTGGACTATTCTTGAAGTTAAAATCGAACTTTTGTTCCCATTATATGGTGTTCTGCCAAGTCTCACCCATGTCTGTAAGAACAGAAAAATGTTTGAAACAACCTTGTCATATTCCATATTCCTGTCATTTTGATTGTCCCATCCATACAATCTGCCTGTATAGCACACAAAACAACACTTTTCATTGTTCCTCAGTACATGCAACAACAATAAATCAGATCAACTTAAAATAACTCTCAATCTGTAAAAGGATGAGATGCTGCGAGGTGTGGGTGTGTGTGTTTTTTTTTAACAAAACAAGCAAAATAAGCTGATTTTAATCATTTGGGAGTTTACACTGCACCTGTTTCTCACAGGGATGTTTTGATTAAAATGGGAGGATTAAGAAGTATTGCATGCATTCATGTCCAGAAAGCCAATTATACTGTTTTGAATCAACAATGTATCTGATTCTTTTTAAAGATGTTCATTAGTGCAACATTACCAGTTTATTTGTAAGCCTGTTTCATACGTCTTCTTCTGTGTTCCTTTCAAGCTTATTAATGCTGTGCTCATCCAGTTCCACAAATCACCGAATCACATGTCCATTATTTATAGCTTTTAACATGTTAATGACCTATATCATGCGCCCTTTTGGTCTTCTTTACTACATACAAAATCAAATGCACTCTCTAACATAAAATATAGCTATATTGATACTTCTGTATTGCTGCAAATCACCTGCTACTTTGCAGCAATGCCAGAGAGATTTTAAGATTCAAAGACTGACAGTTTGCAACTTCTTTGTCCTCATACACATTGTGCATTCAATATCTGTGCAGTTCAGGGTACCCAGTTGCCGTTAACAAGTGTTTGGGGATACGTTCAATCTCCTGGGCACTTTGGAAACTTAGCAGAATCTTCCCTAATAATTAGTTTATTTAGAAAAAGACACTTCCGCAAATGCTCCTAAGATATTATAAACATATTTAAGTGGCAAGATTTTAGTTGGCAGCCGAGCAAGTTCATTAAGACATGAGGTTGAAAACCAAACTATGAACGGACTGATCTCAGACACAACAGAATACTCTTTATTTTTTGAATTTGCAATGCTAGAATCATTCTTGTCAAATATAACCATTTAAGTTTGCAAAATGATTGCCTCACTATCGACATAGCAACAGTAATTTCATGATTAATGAGATGTGAAGTACTTTGAGAAGTTTGTGACTAGCTTAATAAAAGAAGTATTATATGAATGCAAGTCTTTTTTTTAATCTCTCTGATCTAATTGACAAATTTTAGTTTACATTAAAATGAGGATGGATGCAATCATTCTCATTAAAATGCATTTTCTGATATTTAGGTTTCTTCCTAATGGTGAAATTTCTAATGGTGACCAGGAGTAAATAAGGCATCAGAAGAAATAAGCAGATTTGCGATTCATTATGTCATTCCCAGTTTTTACAGGAAAAGGTTTACTAGGTCTTTCCTCCACACTTGTCCAATGCAACAAAATTTAAAACGCCCTTGAAGACTTTAGTACCGTATTTCTCAGTTAGATAGTTATAAATTAATTAGTGTTCAAAATATTTTCAGTAAAATAATTGAGATTATTATGAACAGTTTTTGCATTCTCTGTTCTCACAAAATAGAAAGTAGTTTCTCTTATTTATGTAAATATAAAACTATAAGTTGAAACATGACATTTGTCCCATTTTTATTATTATTTACTCACTAAAGCTTAATAATGGCTTGATCTATGTGAAACAATGCTAACATTGATTTGACTCTGAAAGTGCAATTTAGAGCTGTGGTTTCTTAAAGTTTACTTTTTAAAGGCTGACTGTCTCAACATTGCTAATATGGCAATGATAACTCAGTGTGACATTCAACCCGCCTGATCCTTCACAAGTGTCTAATAGTTTGGGGTTATGGCCTGGTCTGTTTATAAAACCTCTTTAACTGGTTAGGCCTCAAGCAAGTAACATTCAGTTAACAGAATATTCATTCTCTGTTTTTCTTATCTATTTTACGTGTTTCCCCCTTTTCTTATTCATTCATGAACCTGCTTTGATTGCTTAACTTGAATTTGTTGATATCAATAAGGTAGTTTTTGATCTGTTCCCAGATTACTCTCTTAGGCTCCTACTATCATTTGGCAAAACACATCAAGAACTTTCCATGCTTGTATTGCTCTTCAAATGTCTTGCTCTGCGCCTGCTCAGTCTCTCACTACTTGACATGTCTATAAATTGGGATTTAAGTGTAAAAGGAATTTAAATCTTAAACTGATTCACTACTTCTCACCACAACAGTCCCTTATGATTGTTTACATTTTTAGTGAATAGAGGACAGGGAAATCACATACCAACTCACCATGTTTTATTTTACCTTTTATTATTAATATATACTTTGTGTGCCAATCTTGATTATTGTATAGTTGTAATGAGAAAACATTGATTTTAATTATTTAGTATAAAATGATCAAATTATTTTTCAATAATTTGCCTTTTTAAAAATATGAACACAACTATCTAAAGTGGACGTAATTTTGCAAGAAAAATCAAGCTTTAGTTTCCAGTTATATTCTAGTATCAGCATGGAATTATGTTGCAGACCATTGCCACTCTGTCAATCCAGGCTGTCATTTGTTCGTTCTCAGATGAGTGGCTTAAAGAGAGTGTCAAAGTGCAGCATTGTTTTTCACTTGGGCTGGAGGGCGGGGAAAGGAGACAAATTCCTGCTCAGTCTACCACAAACCCGTCTTCTGTTGACTGGCTACAAATCTGTATTGAAGTTTATGCCATGGATGAGTATGTGACCCACGGTCTTGCAAACAAAAGATAGATGGGAATGACATTTTGGCACATATAAAAGTAACAAACATGTTTTTATTTAAAAGCCATAAAACTTGTGTATATTTATATAAACACTGTTGTAGATTACAAGTCAAGCACACTGATGCCATTCTATCCAAAATAGATTATAGCATAATCAAAAGTACAAATGTATAATTGCAAGTTTTTAAAATAAGTTTCCTAATACAGCAATACCAAAACTCAAACTAAGTCTATTAGTGACCTACTGAAACCTAAGCTTTTTGAAATAGGGTAGAGTTTGTTTGAAATAAAACAAAATATTTTTTTAAAATATCAAAATGACTCAAATATTTTTAAAAAATAAATATTTATTGTTTAAAGAATGTTTTGTTTCTTTAGTATCAAGTGAAACCATAACAGCGCAAAGTCCATTTTCAACCATATCCATTATGTTTATCCTGTGAATTTTTTTTTTCAGAAAAACAAACTTTTGGCCTGCAAGGCCTTGCTTTATAAATTCTGTACCATTTTGAAGAGATACACTATTGAAATAATGTTGCCTTACTCCATTTTTCAGAATTATAGCAAATAATCTTCAGCATAGATTTCAAGGATTTGAGAGTTAGAGACTTGCTTCACAGGTTGTTGACAAAATCCAATATTAGCTTCTATTAAAGATTTACAGAATGAACTCCAGCTATTGGATGGCTTCTGGAGATTTATTTCGCATTTGCTTTTGGAAGTTTTGCACAGCTTTGGACATTACATAAGATATCAGACTGAAATCAGACAATGGGTGATGTGAGTCAAACTGATTGTCAGATATGTTTTTGTTGGTCCTTGTTTCATTCTGCTGAGCTACTCATGTAAAAATGATGATTTTGGAAGTACCAGATATAGGTGAAAGTGCAAAGGATAACAATTTCAAATGGTGTTTGTGTGTGTGACAACAGCCTTTCAGCTAGATTTAATTGGCAATTACATTTTGTTTTGATACAATTATTGCATTCTGATAGATTAAAATACTTATGTGTTCCTGTCACATGACAGCACTCACTGTATTTATTCTAACATACCTGGGTATGCTCTGGTAACGTCTCACACTTTGGATGCACGTTAGGAGGGGAATAGAGGGTTTTGTATTCCTCACCTTCGTTACGACTTTCCTTCTAAATGGTTTCTGAGCTCACTATGTCCATATAGATAGGTAGCATTTAATGTTACTTTAAATGTTTCCAAATTTAAAGAAAAATCTGGTTTGAAAAATAGCTCAGCTCATCTGCAATGTCCTGGTGTTTCATTAGGAGAGCAGGTCATACATTTCATTGAAATAGAGTTTATATACAGTAAAAGTCAAGCTTACAAGGCATTCTTCAGCTCCACTTACTTCCTTTGCAAGAGCCACACACAATATATCATCCGAAGATGTGGCAAGCATCTACATCATCCTGGCCAGACCACCACTGAGAAAATAAACTTGGAAGCATTCTCCCAGCACAGCTGCATGGCTGCTCCAGATCTGCAGAATATTGCATTGTAGGAGGATGGTCATTAAAGAGATAGAAAACAAGTTCCCATGGATTTTGGGATCAAGCTAATTCTACAGCTGGATATGTGCCTGGAATTTCACTGGGTTGTCCGGATACAACAGTTATCTAAAATTTTAATTTATGCCATTAAAACGCACTGCAATGCCAGAAACATATTGAAATATTTTAACATTAGTCCAGTGCCATTAAACTCTCATCAAAGGTATAAGAGTTCATAGTCAGAAGGATAAAACCCATTTCAAACAGAACAGATTGTATGTTTTTTAACTCACCAAATTGATAAGGCAAGGGGAAAAGACTGCATTGTCAAATAAACAGATGGCCCAGCAGCAGAGACGTACTGATGTTTGAAAGTCTATTAGATTGGTAACACAAGGATTCTCTTATGGAATTTTAATATGGTGAATTCCTGACCTTAGCTGACTGACTAACATATTGAGTGGAAGCACTTGTGCACCCCACAGGATGGAGAAAGAAATGTAGTATTTCTTGCATAGCTCAGTACTGACAGAGAATCTGCTTGTAGATGGAGACCTAGTAGCAGGACTGCTATCTACTTTCTTAGTTGTGCAAAAGTGCCTCAGTAGCAAATGGTATAAGCAAAACTATGAAAACACATGTAATGAATGTTTCCGTCTGGATTATGTTATTGTTACCTCTGTGGTTGACAGTGTGTCATCCCCATGAAATTAAAACTGAGGAAGTTTTGAGGAACAGTCCCCAGACCCAAAACATTAACTCTGATTTCACTTCACAGATGCTGCCAGATCTGCTGAGCTTTTCCAGCAACTTCTTTTTTTGTTTCTGATTTACAGCACCTGCAGTTCTTTCACTTTTTATGCTCTTGAAATTGTTTGGAATGGAAAAGTACTTCATAATATTTCCATTGTTAAAGATATAAATAGCTAGTGAAGTGATTTGTAAATTATCTAACAGATTCTGTTTAAGGCTGATCAAAGTGACATAAATGGCACTCAATTCTAAATTGCTGACTCCAACAATTTCAAGTCTAATTGTCTGGTGTTGATGGAGTTTCATCATTCACCCACAAAGAATTTATTTGTCTCCACATTTTTGTTCCTTGCTTTTTTCACATTATCGAGAGAAAGTGAGGGCTGCAGATGCTGGAGATCAGAGCTGAAAATGTGTTGCTGGAAAAGCACAGCAGGTCAGGCAGCATCCAAGGAACAGGAGAATCGATGTTTCGGGCATAAGCCCTTCTTCAGGAATGAGGACTTTCCTCATTCCTGAAGAAGGGCTTATGCCCGAAACGTCGATTCTCCTGTTCCTTGGATGCTGCCTGACCTGCTGCGCTTTTCCAGCAACACATTTTCAGCTTTTTTCACATTATGCCAATTTTCATGTTTGAAAACAACCATATCGACTGCTAAGGTTTCCTGTCCAAGTACTGTCACCTTCTTCTCTCAGTGCTGCATAGACATCGACAAATAGAAATTCACTGAATAATTTGTTCAACTCCATGAGTTTGATTTCAGGTGGATGATTGGATGCTCTAAGATAAAAAGAGAATGCAGCTAATGTGATAAAGAAGACCAAGCTGTAATTCAGTGCAACCAGGCAAGCAAATCATATTGCAAAAAAAGTTGATATTGTACTGCATCCATAGGTTTGAATTCACACCTGTGAGGCAACTTGAATGTCTTGAGTTATGGATAAAATGTTACAGAATCTCTGCCTTACTTCCTTGGTGCCATTACATTCTAGCTGAAAAATGTGTTGCTGGAAAAGCGCAGCAGGTCAGGCAGCATCCAAGGAGCAGGAGAATCGACGTTTCGGGCATAATCCCTTCTTCATTTCCTGATTCTTCTGCTCCTGGGATGCTGCCTGACCTGCTGTGCTTTTCCAGCAACACATTTTTCAGCTCTGATCTCCAGCATCTGCAGTCCTCACTTTCGCCATTACATTCGAGGCAGTCCAGAGAAGGTCCATGAGGCCGAAACCACATATGGACGGTTTGTTTTATGAGGAGAAATTGAGTATATTGTGCCTTTACTCACCGGAATGTAAAAGGATGAAAGACAACACTATTGAAACACACAAGATTCTTGGGGAACTTGACAGTGTACATTCAGAAAGGTTGTTTCCCCTTGCAGGAGAGTCTACAACCAGAGGGCATCTTCTACGAATAAGTGACCCCACTTTTAAGACAGAGATGATGATGAATTTCTTCTCTCAGGGAATAGAGAATTCTTTACCACTGAGGGCTGGAGAGGCTGGGTCATTTAAATAAGTTAAAGGCTGAGATGGACAGATTTTAATCAGTAGGAGCATCAGGAGATATGCGGAAAAGGCAGGAAAGTGGACTTGAGGATTATCAAATCAGCCACAACCTCTTGAATGACAGAGCAAATCCGATGAATGCTGACTAGCCTACTTTTGCTTCGATGTCTTATGGTCTTATCTCTCATTGCCATTCTAGCCTCATTCTCTTTATAGCTGAAAATGTGTTGCTGGAAAAGCGCAGCAGGTCAGGCAGCATCCAAGGAACAGGAGAATCGACGTTTCGGGCAAAAGCCCTTCTTCAGGAAACAGGGCTTCCTGAAGAAGGGCTTATGCCCGAAACGTCGATTCTCCTGCTCCTTGGATCCTGCCTGACCTGCTGCGCTTTTCCAGCAACACATTTTCAGCTCTGATCTCCAGCATCTGCAGTCCTCACTTTCTCCTCATTCTCTTTATACCCAACAATGGCTCGAGATAGAAAGAAAAGAGAGAAGGTGCTCCAGTTTAGGTGTGTTAATGGATCTCATCATACAGGTCATAATCTAAAGGAATGTCTGGGGCTTTGTGTTGAAATGCAGTTGAGCTTGCTAGCACTCACTGAAACTGTCAGCAGTTTATCGTACCTGCACGTGCACAGTTAAACATAGAAGTCGAGAGACAGTTTTCAGCAATTCCCTGCTCTGATTGAGAAGGAAAAGACCAAGCAAGAAAGCTGCAACCAGAACAAACAAGTGACTGCTACACCCAGCAGCAAAAATGGTCTTTATCCATCTCTTCAATCTTCGGGACTTCACTGCTAGGTGTTGTTTGCCTTTCTAATCTATTTAGCATTTGCATCATATTTAACTGCTGCTCCTTAATAATCTATTCTGTAAATGCACAGGGGTTGGATCCACTTTTTTGTGTATTCTGTGACTCCTAAAGTTAAATCTTACAGCATGGGGAAGGCTGTGAGCCAGTAAAACCTAATGCAAATGCTGAAAAACAAAAGCAGTCGAAAAGGCACTTCTCAGACATAAACATATCCTTGACAATGATTTAATGATGCCCTCTAAATTTAATGCATGACAAATAAAAATCCTAAGCCTCCTGTTACCCAGCCAATTAAAGCTGGTGGTTTTCCAGTCACATTCAGAATCCTGGGCTGGTAGATCAGCTTTTTTGGTAGACGCACATCTCTGTAATTTGCTGGCAAGAAAATGGAAGATGCAAGCAGCATTGTGGAGACGGACTGAACAGAAAGACCAAGGCTCCAGAGTCAGACACTTTATCTGCTCGAAACCGTTGGTTAAAGGGGAGTCTTCACAGACAGACATTCAATGTATGATAGAAGGAAGGGACAGGGAAAAGGGGAATAAGGGATCTGAGGCTGTGCAACTGTGGCAGCAGGAGGACCAAGAGTTGCACACTGTGGCCATCCAGAATCCATCAGGATAGCATTGGGAGCCAATCCAGAAGAGAGGCAAAAAATGGAGCAACTTTTGCTTTGGAGTAATCAGAGCTTGAACTGACGACCTGTAGTTATCTGACTGGAAAAAGCAGAGAAGATTGCATCTTTCTGGGAGTCAGTCATTGACCTCTGTACAATGTTAAAAGACAACCTGCATTCAGTGGTGCTGGGTGATGCCAGTGACACTGTCGAGTTAGACCTTTATGCAAATGTACATTTTCAAGGATCTATTGGAGATGTGTGGGCTATGATAGGTGGTTAAATATTATCAGAGTCCAGAGTGTGGTGCTGGAAAAGCACAGCAGGTCAGGCAGCATCCAAGGAGCAGGAGAATCAACGTTTCGGGCAAAAGCCCTTCATCAGGAATGAATGGCTCTCAGATGCTGCCTGACCTGCTGTGCTTTTCCAGCACCACACTCTCGACTTTGATCTCCAGCATCTGCAGTCCTCACTTTCTCCTGGTCAAATATTTTAAGCTCAGGGATTCATGAAGGTTCAGTTTAAAATGCCTGGAGAGATTGTTTGATTCTTTTTTTGTAGATTACTTACAGTGTGGAAACAGGCCCTTTGGCCCAACAAGTCCATACCGACCCACCAAAGCGCAACCAACCCAGACCCATCCCCCTACATTTACCCCTTCACCTAACACTACGGGCAATTTAGCATGGCCAATTCACCTAACCTGCACATTTCTTTTTGGATTGTGGGAGCACTCAGAGGACACCCACGCAGAGGACACGGGGAGAATGTGCAAACTCCACACAGACAGTTGCCTGAAGCGGAAATTGAATCCGGGTCTCTGGCGGTGTGAGGCAGTAGTGCTGTACAATCCTGGAAACGTTGGCTGTATTCTTGTAGACTTTGAGGCCATTTCAGTCTTCTTGATTGTGCAGGGAGTTGCAGATTACACTTATTAATAGCTACCAAAGCTACATTGGCCAAGCCTGCTCTCTTGGGGGGGGGGCACAGTGGCTCAGTGGTTGGCACAGCACCAGGGACCCGGGTTCAATTCCCACCTCGAGTGACTGTCTGTGTGGAGTTTGCACATTCTGCCTGTATCTGCATGGGTTTCCTCCAGGTGCTCTGGTTTCCTCCAACAATCCAAAGATTGCAGATTAGGTGAATTGGCCATGCTAAATTGCCCATAGTGTTAGGTGCATTAGTCAGGGATAAATATAGGGTAGGGGAATAGGTCTGGGTGGTTAACTTTTCGGAGCGTCGGTATGGATTTGTTGGGCTGAAATGCCTGTTTCCACACTGTAGGTAATCTAATCTTGTCTTCATCAATATGAAGGATGTTCTACTCTATTAATTAGCATGTTGTTAATAAATGACTATTAGAAACACATCCTCCAAGTATGAACCCATTTCCTGGGAAGCACTCATGATTCATTTATTCTTTGGCAGTCACAATATCACATCCATTCAAGGCTATCACGCAACTCAGTAGAGCATCCTTGGGAACATTTTTGTAGTATTTCAAACCATAGCTTTTAATACCATGAGAAACCCCAATACTGAATCATAGGCTCAATGCAACATCTCGTATCATTTCTGCCAGGCCATAACAAAGCAGATAACTGCCTTTATGATCGCAGTGTCTAGACCATTCGAGGGCAGTCCTACAATACAATCCAGTGAAGGGGCTCCATGATCATTGTAGTGTGCTGCACTCTTCACAATCTTGCAAATCACCTTCAGGGTGATGAAGGGGAGCCTCAAATCCTGGCAAAATGCAGGACGTTGTTTTTGGAAGAGGAGGTTGAGAAAGCAGTACAATATCTCAACCTGAAGTCAGGATACTGATGAAGCTTGCTTAGGGAGGTTTGAGAAAATCTCATTTCGAGTCAATTCCTCAGTCCATTTGCATACTGGAAGCTCAAATACTCACTTACCACTGTGGACATCTCCTCCACATCTGCCAACATTTTCACCACCCATCACACAACATAGGCTCTTCAAGCATGATTAAGTCATGCACAGAGATTACAAGATAGCACTAAAGGCATATATGTATCTACCACCATAGTGCAACTAAATCAACTTGTGAAAATGGTAATGATTGCTCCAACAAGTGGTAGCCACTTCATCTACAGCTGAGTTGGAGGGAGGATCCTGGGAGTGCCATCTCACTGCCTGAGATAATCTTGACAGTTATCATCTGGGTGTTCCAGGCTTTGAAATAAACAACGTACTGAGGAACTCTATAATCTGAGTAGAGATCTCCACTGTGGCCTTTTCTATTGGAAGTGCTTGTATCGTTAGTAGAGGGGGAAAGGGAGGCATCTGTCCAACCTTGCATTGCCATGAGAAAAACCCCAAATGTGACAGTGTGCAGTTGCCTCTCCCTCTTGGTGCATGATAGCATCCCCATGAGCAGGACACCAGAGTTGGACATTGACAGAGATATGACTCCAGTCTCAGTACTCCCCCTTGTTATTGTCATGTCCTTTCAAAGTAAGAGTTCCAAATTGCCCAAGAGCCTGTAATCAATAATTGTTGCCTTCAGTAACAGGAAATTGTCAACTGTCACAGATTTATGAATTAATTCCTGTGATTTATTATTTTGCTATTTAGCAGGTATTTGCATCGTCAAATGTAGTGTCCCTTAGAATTGCAGTTATTTGCAATGTTATTAAATCCTTACTAATTCTCACTGCACTAACCATGAAAGACACTGAAGTAGAAATTTGAAGTAATCCTGCACAAATACATTTTTAGCCAACTAAACATAAAAAGTCTTCTCAAGGTACGAACCTATATACTGTACTCCTCTTCATTTTTCAGATTCTGCTGCTCCACTCTCCATTGAACACAATGTCACTCTGTCAATTACATCTGGGTTGATTATTGATGTAGTTACCTTTGTTCTTTATTTAAAATTACTTATCACCTCCATTCATTGCACCAAATTAACATCTCACTAAATTCACTTTTCTACTCGATTTTGTTCTCTAGTTGCAAAAAAGTGATAATGCTCAGGTGTACTTCATTGGTAAAGAAGCATCGAGGATTTGTTGTGTTTGTGAAACATTCTATATACAGTTTTTATTCATAGAGAATCACTCAATTCATCTGACACTTTTACCTGTGCTTTTGCATAGCAAAGTTGCATATTATAAATCCCTGATATTGATTGTTGTTGAAACTGACACATTTTGCCTTCATCATTGCACTGCAACAGTTCAAGAAGGCATATCATTACCACTTTCTCAAGGAACGGGTAATAAATGCTTGCCCAGCCAGTGACACTTATATCCCATGTGTGAAAAGGCTACAGAGAAGAATACAACTTGAAGTAGAAACAACATGTATACTATACAAGAAAGGAATGTTGATTGGTCTGCAAGTCTGGACTCTGATTGATATAGGCACTGCCATGGATAGTGCATGGATGATGGATAATGGCTGACAGTTAATTATCAAATTTTGTTTACATTTCAACCAAGCAGGTTGACTCTGATTGAACAAGATATTGCCCTAAGAAATTAATCAGTGAATGACTGTTACCTATTGCTTCAGTTGGAATAGACACAGTGCAAGTACATGTGCTTTCTGTCTGCAAAGAACGGGACTCTTTGTATCAATGTTATGTATATATCTTCCAGCACACACATGTGCACTACTCTGCAAGGTTTGTTTTATCTATTTAGGGAATGTGGGATTCACTGGCTGCACCATCATCAGATGCCTATCTATAGTTGTCCTCAGTCCTGGAGGAACACTATCTCATACTTACTGATCAGTTTGTATGATAGAAATGACAAATAAAAGGCTACTCTTCTCTACTGCTTGGGAAGATGGTGGTGCATTTCCTTCTTGAACTGCTGAAGTCCTTTTGCTGAAGGTACACTGCAAAATTCCATTAAGGAAGGAACTCCTGAATTTTGTCCCAGAATTACTGAAGGAATGGTGATATTTCTCCAAGTCAGGATGGTGAGCGGCTGGGAGGGAAACTTGCAGGTGGAGGTATATATCTGCTACTCTTGTCCTTGAATTGAATTGAATTGAATTTATTGTTACGTGCATCGAGGCACAGTGAAAAGTTTTGTCCTGCGAGCAATACAGTCAGATCATGTAGTTAAATAGCATGGATAAGTAAGTAATAGGTAAACAGCAGCAAAAACAAAAACACAGGCGAGGGCAAATGTTAAGAGATTGTGAATCCATTCAGTATTCCAACAACAGTAGGGTAGAAACTGTTTCAAAACCGGATAGTGCGTGTGTTCAGGATTCTGTACCTTCTCCCCAATGGTGGAGGTTATAGAGAAACTTTGCCATGGTGGGATGGATCTTTGAGAATGCTGGCAGCCTTTCCTTGACAGCGGGCCTGGTAGATGGATTCTATAGATGGGAGGTTGGCCGAGTTCACCATTTTCTGTAACTGTCAGTACAGTTGTCATACCAGGTAGTGATACATCCAGACAGAATGCTCTCAACAGTGCACCTATAAGAGTTGGCGAGATTATTTGCCATCGTGCCAGGTTTCCTCAGCTGCCTGAGGAAGAAGAGACGTTGTTGGGCCTTTGTAACCAGTGCGTCCACATGAAGAGTCCAAGAAAGCTTGTTGTTGATGACCACTCCAAGGAGCTTGACATTCTCCACTCGTTCCCCCTTTGTGCTGTTAATGTGTAGGGGGGGGGGTATGAGTTACATCCTGCCGAAAGTCAATAATGTGCACTTCGGTTTTGCTGGCATTGAGAGCTAGGTTGTTCTCAATGCACCATTTTTCCAGGTCTTACAAGTCCTATCTGTAGTCTGTTTCGTCGCTATCTGAGATTTGACTGACTATGGTGGTGTCATCAGCGAACTTGTAAATGGCTGGTATTTGGCGACACAGTCATTGGTATACAGTGAGTACAGTAGGGGGCTGAGTACACACCTCTGGGAGGCTCCGATGTTGAGTGTTAGTGAGGATGAAATATTGTCCCCAATCTTCACTGATTGTGGCCTGTGGGTCTGGAACTTATGGATGCAGTTGCAGAGAGTGGGGCTTAGTCAAAGATCACTAAGTTTAGTAATCAGTCTTGAGGATATTAGTGTTGAAGGCTGAACTGTGGTCAATGAGTAGGATTCTTACGTAGTTGTTCTTAGTGTCAAGATGTTCTAGGGAGGAGTGAAGGGCAAGTGATATGGCATCTGACATGGATCTGTTGGTCTGATAGGCAAATTGGAGTGGGTCAAGAGTAGTGAGGAGGCTAGAGTTGTTTAATGCCATAATCAGCTTTTCAAAACACTTCATGACCACCGAGGTTAGGGCCACTGGACGGCAGTCATTGAGACATGCTGCATGAGCCTTCTTAGGCACAGGGATGATGTTGGCCCTCTTGAAACAGGCAGGGACAGTGGCCTGCTGCAGGGAGAGGTTGAAGACATCCGAAAAGACATCTGCCAGTTGATCTGTGCATGCTCTGAGTGCATGGCCTGGTACTCCATCTGGTACCATCACTTGCGTTAGATTCACATGTAGGAAAACTGACCTGCCCTCTGATGTAGTGACTGTTGGGATAGGTTCGTCAGGACTTGTCGGAATAGGTGTTACCTCTCCGCCGAAATTCTGCTCAAAACGAGCTTAGAAGGCATTGAGACGATCTGGGAGGGATGTGTCATCATCTGCTATCTTGCACTGTCTCTTTTTAGAACCTGTGATGTCATTCAGAACTTGCCATAGTTGCCAGGGGTCTGTCTGGGTCTCCAGTTTGGATCAGTCCTTCCAGACAGTAGTGGTCATGGGTTTGGAACGTGCTGTCTAAGGACCCTTGAGGTTCTTTTTTTGAACTGGCTGGGCCAGCATTTATTGCTGGTCTCCCATTGCGGAGGTGGTGGAGAGCTGTCTTCTTGAACTGCTATAGTCCATTTGGTTCAGGATGTTATAGGCTTTTGACTCAGTGGCACTAAAGGAACGGCGATGTGTTTTCATTCCAGGATAGTGAGTGGCTTGGAGGGGAACTTGCAGGCCATGATATTCTCATTAATGCCTTTGTCTTTTGAGATGGTAATGGTTGTGGGTTTAGAAGGTGCTCTCTAAGGAACAGGACATTAGTACATCTTGTAGGTGGTGCACAAAGCTGCTACTGAATCACAGTGGTAGAGAGAATTAATGTTTATGGATATGGTACCAATCGAGGGAGCTGCTTTGTCCTGCATGCTGTCAAACAACTTAAATGTTATTGTAGGAGCAGCACTCTACGCAAGTGAGGAATATTCCATTATACTACTGACAAACACCTTGTAGATGGTAGACTGAATCAGGGAAATCTTGAGATGAGGTAGTCACTGCAGTATTCCTAACCTTCCTGCATGTGTAGCCACTATATGTATGTGTGATGTGTGTGTGCGCGCGTGTGTGTGTGTGCGCACGCGTGTGTAAATGGCTAGTCCAGTTTATGTCAATGGTGACCCCAGCAATGTTGATAGTGGAGGATTCAGCAATGTCATTAAATGTCAAAAGCAATGGTTAGATTATCTCTTGTTGAAGATGATTTCCTGGCATTTGTGTGACATGAATGTTGCTTGTCACTTGTTAATTCAAGCTTGGATATTGTTTGAACAGAAGCTGAGGAGTCTAGAGTTGTGCTGAACATTGTACAATCATCAGCAAACATCCCCATTTCTGACCTTCTGATGGAGAGAAGTTCAATGATGAAGCAACTGAGGATGGTTGGGCCTAGGTCGCCACCCTGAGAAACTCCTGCAGAGGTGTCCTGGAACTGAGATGACTGACCTCCAACAACCATGATCGTCTTTCTTAAGATTCTAAGAGAGGGACCATGGCTAACCAAGGAAATTAAGGAGTCTATTAAGTTGAAAGAAAAAGCAGATAAGAAAGCTAGAGTCAGTGATAGCCCCGAAAACTGGAATTAATTCAGAATCCAGCAAAGGAGGACTAAAAATATAAGAAAGAAGAGAAAATAGATTATGAAGGTAAGTTATTAAGGTATATGAAACCTGACAATAAGAGCTTTTTTTAAATATATAACAAGTAGGAGAGAGATTAAAGTGAACAAAAGCCCCCTAGAAAATGCATCTGGGGAGTTGCCTTTGGTGAACAAGGAAATGGCAGAGGAGTTAGACAGATATACTTCATCAGTCTTTATGATGGAAGATGCTTCAAACATTCCATTAACAATGAAGAATGTAGGAAAGGAATGAAGTACGAGCACCATCATTAAAGAAATAGTACTGGGCTAAAGGGAGGTAAGTCCCCTGGCCCCGATGGCTTACGCCCTAGGATCCTAAAAGAGGTAGCTACAGCAATAACAGGTGCATTTGTTGTAATTTTCCAAACATTGTTGGATTTTGGAGACATTCCAGAAGCGTGGAAATCTGCTAACGTGACACCCCTATTTAAAAAGGCAAGCAGGCAAAAAGTGAATAACTATGGGCCAATTAGCATAACATCTGGAAAAGGATCAGGATTAATTATTAAGGAAGTAATAACAGAACATTCGGAAAATCATAATCTAATCACACAGAGTCACTGTGGCTTCATGAAAGGGAAAATGTGTCTGATCGATTTTTTAGATAAAATTACCTACAGTATGGAACAGGCCCTTCGGCCCAACAAGTCCACACCGACCCTCTGAAGAATAATCCACCCAGATCCATTCCCCTATCCTATATTTACCCCTGACTAACGCACCTAGCACTATGGGCAATTTAGCATGGCCAATTCACCTGACCTGCACATCTTTGGATTGTGAGAAGAAACCAGAGCACACCCACGCAGACACGGGGAGAATTTGGAAACTCCACACAGTCATCCAAGGCTAGGATCAAACACGGGTCCCTGGCACTGTGAGGCAGCAGTGCTAACCATTGAACCACTGCTATTTATTAGAGTTTCTTCAGGAAGTTTCAAACAGAGTAGAATAGAGAAGAACCAGTAAATGTTTTATATTTGGACTTCCAAAAGGTGTTCAATAAGGTAGTTCACAAAATGTTAAGCCGTAAGATTAGAGCCAACAGTATTAGAGATAGTATTCGCATGGATAGAGAACTGGCACATGGGCAGGAAACAATGAATGGGTGATTTCTTTTTTAGCTTGGTGATCTGTATCAGTGGTCTTCCACAGGAACCAGTGCTGGGATCGTAACTGTTCACAATATGCATTAATGACTTGGAGGAAGGAAGTGAATATACTATAGCCAAATTTGCAGATGGAAGGCAGGCTGCAAGAGTGATACAAAGTGGTTACAGAGATTAAGAAAGTGGGCAAAAAGTTGTCAAGTGGTGTATAATGTGGGAAAATGTCAAGCTGCTAATTTTGGAAGAAACAAGGAACAGAATATTACTTAAATGGAGAAAGCAGCAGCACCAAAGGACTTGGGGATACTTGTGCATAAAACATAGAAAGATGCAGTAGGTAATCAGGAAGGCTAATGGGGATCTCTTCAAAACAGAAAGAATTCTTAAGGGGCTTGACAGGGTATATGCTGAGAGAATATTTGCCCTCATAGGACAATTCAGGGTCAGAGGGCATTGTCTCAGAAAAAAAAGGTACACCAACTTAGAATGAGATCTGGCACTGAGTGGCCCTGACAGAACTCCAAACTGAGCTTCAGTGAGCAGATTATTGTTAACTAAATGCTTTTCTGCGTAATTCTTTGGGCATTCAAGTTATCAAGCAAATGTCAAATTGCAGAATGACACCTAATGCTCAATGTTGTGTTGCGAGTTTTGAAGATGCAGGCTTCTTAGGTACAGTCAATATCTTGCTTGTTGCAAACAGTTGAAGGGGTACATTGTATTTGGGCATATAATCTACCTACTTGGCATCATGACTGAAATTCATGTACTATATTGCTCCTGTGATAGGCAGAATATCCTTTTGGCTTGATAGTCTGTTATCATCCCTTGTGTTATTACTGCGTAATAGCAATGTGAAACAGTTACCTTCACTAATTGTTTAACCTTTTGAAATATTTTACTTTTTTAGGGTAATCTGAGTTAAACTGGATACTTTTCAATGAATTTAGGGACAGGCGGCACGGTGGCACAGTGGTTAGCACTGCTGCCTCACAGCGCCAGAGGCCTGGGTTCAATTCCCGACTCAGGCGACTGACTGTGTGGAGTTTGCACATTCTCCCCGTGTCTGTGTGGGTTTACTCCGGGTGCTCCGGTTTCCTCCCACAGTCCAAAGATGTGCAGGTCAGGTGAATTGGCCACGCTAAATTGCCCGTAGTGTTAGGTAAAGGGGTAAATGTAGGGGAATGGCGAGTCGGTGTGGACTTGTTGGGCCGAAGGGCCTGTTTCCACACTGTAAGTAATCTAATCTATTCAATGGGCTTGAACAATAAACAGCAAGATTAGGGTTCTGACTAGAGTTGACAACATCATACAGAATGGCTATGATGCACTCTATTCAGTATCAAGCTTGTATGGTGTACACGACTCAGGTCCTATTTACAAAACTGCCAATAAAGACAACTTCATTATTGATGGAACTCCCTCACATCTGCCTCAGTATGAACAGACAAGCTTCATGTTTTATTTGACCCCATTTTAAGGTCTCATATTTTTGTAACATCATTTCACCCCCTCTCTACTTCAACTCATTAACAGCTGATATCCTGATTATGTCCTTCTTATTTCTAAACTTTATTTTTTCAACAAAATCTTCACCTATCCACCATCTTCCACCTTCCAAAAGGTTCAATCCATCCAGCCGTTTCCTAGGTTTTCACCGTGACCCATGAGCATAGTGATTTACATTGGCGCTCCGTTGAACAATGCCTCAATTTAAAGATTCTCATCCTTGCGTTCAAATCCTGCCATCACATCAGCCAATCCTGTCTCCATAACCCCATCCAGAGCTACAACCTTCCAAATCTGATCTCTTGCACATCTCCAATTTTAATCTTTGGCTGTGCTGTCAGGAGGAGAAAGTGAGGATTGCAGATGCTGGAGATCAAAGTCAAAAAGTGTGGTGCTGGAAAAGCACAGCAGGTCAGGAAGCATCCAAGGACATTTCGACGTTTTGAGCTTAAGCTCTTCATCAGGAATGTGGGGGAACACAAGGGGGCGGAGAGATAAATGGGACAGGGTTGGGTGCTGGAGGGAAAGTCAACTAGGAATGTGATAGGTGGCTGAAGCTGAGGGGTGATGGTGATAGGTCGGAGTACAGGGTGGAGCGGATAGGTGGGAAAGAAGATGGACAGGTAAGACAGTTCAAGAGGACAGTGTCGAGTTGCAGGGTTGGATCTGGGATGAGGTGGGGGAAGGAGAGATGAGGAAATTGGTGAAATAGACTTTGATTCTGTGTGGTTGGGGTGCCCCAAGGCATACGATGAGGCATTCTTCCTCTAGTCATCGGGTGGTTAGGATTTGATGGTGGAAGAAGCCCAGGACTTCCATGTCCTTGGTAGAGAGGGAAGGGGAGTTGAAGGGCTTGGCACAGGGCAGTGGTGTTGTTTAGTGCGTGTGTCCCAGAGAAGTTCTCTGAAACATTCTGCAAGTTGGTGTCCTGTCTCTCCAGTGTAGAGGAGACCACATTGAGAGAAACGGACACAATAGATGAGTGTTTGGAGGTGCAGGAAAATCTCTGCTGGATGTGGAAGGATACTTTGGCATCTTGAGGGAGGTGAGTGAGAAGGTGTGGGCACAGGTTTTACACCTCTTGCAGTGGCAAAGGAATGTGTCAGGTGAGGAGGGTGAGTTGGTGGTTGGGGGGGGGGAAGGTGGTGGACCTAACAAGGGAGTTGGGGAGGGAATGATCTCTGTGGAATGCTGAAAGGGGTGGTGGTGGTGTCTGTTTGTCGCTGGTAGAAATAGCAGAGGATGATGCAATGTATCCTGAGGTTGGTGGGTGGAAGGTGAGGGCCAGGGGGTTCTGTCCTTGGGACGGTTGGAGGGGTGGGGTTCAAGGCCAGAGGAGTGGGAATTTGAGGAGATGCTCTGGAGAGCATTGTTGACCATGTGGGAGGGGAAATTGTGGTCCTTGAAATTGGTCCTCCTGGGAGCAGATGTGGTGGAGGTGGAGGAATTGGGAGTAAGGGATAGCGTTTTTATGGGAGGGTGGGTGGGAGGAAGTGTAGCCTAGGTAGCTGTGGGAGTTGGTGGGTTTGAAGTAGATGTCTGTATTGTGTTGGTCACTGGAAATGGAGATGGAGAGGTCCAGAAAGGGGAGGGAAGTATCGGCAATGGTCCAGGTGAACCTGAGGTCGGGTGGAAGGTGTTTGCATACATCATAGAACATTACAGAGCAGTACAGGCCCTTCAGCCCTTGCTGTTGTGCTGACCTGTAAAACCAATCTGAAGCCCATCTAACCTACGCTATTCCATTTTCATCCCTATGTCTATCCAATGACCATTTAAATGCCCTTAACATTGGCGAGTCTACTACTGTTGCAAGTAGGGCGTTCCGCACCCCTATTACTCTCTGACATCTGTCCTTTATCTATCACCCCTAAATTTAAAGCCATGCCCCCTTGTGCTAGCCATCACCATCTGAGGAAAAAGGCTGTCACTGTTCACCCTATCAAACCCTCTGATTATCTTACATGTCTCAATTAAGTCACCTCTCAACCTTCTTCTCTCTAACGAAAACAGCCTCAAGTCTCTCATCCTTTCCTTGTAATACCTTCCCTCCATACCAGTAAATCTCTTCTGAACCCTTTCCAAAGCTTCCACATCCTTCCTATAATGCAGTGACCAGAACGGTATGCAATACTCCAAGTGCAGCTGCACCACTGTTTTGTACAGCTCCAAAACTCAGTCCTTCTACTAATAAAAGCTAATGTGCCATATGCCTTCTTAAAAACCCTATCAACCTGGATGGCAACTTTCAGGGATCTATGTACAAGGGCACTGAAATCTCTCTGCTCTTCTACACTACCAAGAATCTTACCATTAGTGCAGTACTCTGCATTCCTGTTACTCCATCCAAAGTGAATCACCTCACACATCTCCTTTTTAAACTACATTGCCACCTCTCTGCCCAGCTCTGCAGCTTATCTATGACCCTCTGTAACCTACAACATCCTTCAGCACTATCCACAACTCTACTGACTTTAGTGTCATCAACAAATTTACTAATCGATTCTTCTCTGCCCTCATCCAGGTCATTTATAAAAATGATAAACAGCAGTGGACCTAAAATGCATCCTTGTGGTACACCACTAGTAACTGAACTCCAGGATGAACATTTCCCATCAACCACCATCCTGCCTTCTTTCAACTATCCAATTTCTGATCCAATACGCTAAATCCCTCTCAAACCCATACCTCCGTATTTTGTGCAATAGCCTACCATGGGGAAGCTTATCAACACCTTACTGAAATCCATATATACCACATCAACCACTTTACCCTCATCCACCTGTTTGGTCACCATCCCAAAGAACTCAATAAGGTTTGTGAGGCACAACTTATCCTTCATAAAACCATGTTGACTATCCCTAATCAACTTATTCCTTTCTCAATGATTATAAATCCTATCACTTATAACTTTTTCCAACACTTCACCCGCAAACAAAGTAAGACTCACAGGTCTATAATTACCAGGGTTATCTCTACTCTCCTTCTTGAACAAGGGAACAACATTTGCTATCCTCCAGTCTTCTGTCACTATTCCTGTAGACAATAATGACATAAAGATCAAAGCCAAAGGATCTGCAATCTCCTCCCTGGCTTCCCAGAGAATCCGAGGATAAATCCCATCCGGCCCGGGGCCTTATCTATTTTCACTCTTTCCAGAATTGTTAACACCTCCTTCTCCTTGTGAACCTCAATCCCATCTACTCTATTAACCTATATCTCAGTATTCTCCGCGACAACATTTTTTTTTCCAGTGTGAATACTGATGAAAAATATCTCTTTGGACTCCACGCAAAACTTCCCAATACTATCCTTGATTGGCCCTAATCTTTCTCTAGTCATTATTCTATTCCTGATATATCTGTAGAAAGCCTTAGGGTTTTCCGTGATCTTATCTGCCAACGACTTCTCATGTCCCCTCCTGCTTCTCCTTAGCTCTCTCTTTAGGTCTTTCCTGGCTAACTTGTAACTCTCAAGTGTCTTGAATGAGCCTTTACATCTCATCCTAACATAAGCCTTCTTCTTCCTCTTGACAAGAACTTCAACGTCTTTAGTAAACCACGGCTCCCTCGCTCAACAACATCCTCCCTGCCTGACTAGGACATACTTATCAAGGACCTGCAATAGCTGTTCTTTAAATAAGCTCCACATTTCAATTGTGCTTATGCCCAGCAATTTCCTTTCCCATCCTATGCATCCTAAATCTTGCCTAATCACATCATAATTGCTTTTTCCTCAGTTATAATTCTTGCCCTGCGGTATATACCTATCCCTTTCCATCGCTAGACTTAACATAACTGAATTGTGGTCACTATCACTAAAGTGCCCACTTGCCTTTACATCTACCACCTGGCCTGGTTCATTACCCAGTACCAAATCCAATGCGGCTTTGCCCCTTGTTGGCCTGTCAACATACTGTGTCAGGAAACCCTCCTGCACACTTTGGACAAAAACGGACCCATCTAAAGTCCTTGAACTATAGTATTTCCAGTCAATATTTGGAAAGTTAAAGACCTCATAACAACCACCCTGTTACTCTCACTCCTATCCAGAATCATCTTTGCTATCCTTTCCTCTACATCTCTGGAATTATTCGGAGGCCATTGGAAACTCCCAACAGGGTGACCTCTCCTTTCCTATTTCTAATGTCAGCCCATACTACCTCAGTAGATGAGTCCTCAAAAGTCCTTTCTGTAACTGTAATACTGTCCTTGACTAACAATGCCACACCTTCCCCTTTTCTACCATCTTCTCTGTTCTTACTGCAACATCTATTCTTGTCCCTACTCTACCCGTGTCTCTGAAATGGCCACAACATCAAAATCCAAGGTACCAACTCATGCTGCAAGTTCACCCACCTTATTCCAGATGCTCCTAGCGGTGAAGTAGGCATACTCTATACCAACTTCTTGTTTGCCGGTGTACTCTTGCACATCTCCTCCACTTCCTGCACCTCCACCTTTGAACCGCACTCCTCCAACCGCAAAAAGACAGAAACCCCCGGTCCTCTCCTTCCACCCTACCAACCTCCGGATACAACGCATCATCCTCTGCCATTTCCGCCACCTACAGTCAGACCCCCTCCCCACCAGATTTATATTTCCCTCCCCATCCCTGTCAGCATTCTGCAGAGACCATTTCCTCCGAGACTCCCTCATTAAGTCCATCTCCAGGACATATGCACTAAACAACCCCAGTGCCCTGTGGCCAAGCCCTTGAACTCTCCCTTCCACTCCTCCAAGGACACACAAGTCCTGGCTCTCTTCCACTGCCAAATCCTGGCCACCTGACGACTGGGGGAAGAACACCTTAACTTCCACCTTGGGGCCTTCCAACCACACGGCATCAATGTCGATTTCATCAGTTTCCTCATCTCCCCTCCCCTCCAACTTGGCACTGCCCTCTTGAACAGTCCCACCTGTCCATTTTCCTTCCCACCTATCCATTCCACCATACTTTTAGACTGCAATTTGCCTGGAATTCCCACCCTATGCTTCTCCATTCCTGTTTTTGTTTATGCTTTTTTCTCACCTATATGTTTGACAAAACTTTTGATCATCTGCCATACCTCCTTATAATCTTCATGTCAAACTTTGTTTGCTTCTTCTGAAGTCTTGAAGCATTTTACTATATTACATGAGGATGTATAAACTTAAACAGTCATCATTGAAATAGGCAATTACCACGTCATACTTCTAGCTTAATTTCTATAATCCAGGAGATATGCTGAGACATGTCTTTGTAGGTCAAATAGGAGGAGCTGAATTGTTTGAAAATGAAATTATTGTGTAATCTACTGAGAAGTGACCATTGTGCTGATAATCACATATAAGCTGGACATTGAAAGAAAAGATATATGATATGTTACTAATATTATAGATATTGGGCTTCTGTAATAAAAGTAGAAAATGCGGGGAGCGCTCAGTGGATCAGGGAGTCTCTGAGGACGAAGCAAAATTGATCCTTTTAGGCTGACATTTCATTAGAAAATTGAAAAAGCGATCTCCCTTCTTATTACTGTGAGTACCTTCAGCTGCCTGGGCCTTTATCTCTGGAGTTTCTTCTTCAAATCTTACTGTTTCCATCTCTATATTTAAGATGCTCCTTAAAACCTACCATTTGAAATATTTTTGCTCATCTTTCTGTCTAATCTTTCCTTACGTATTTCAGTGACAGATTTTCTTTGCAATGCTCCTATGACACTTTTTACTACTTTAAGGCACTATATGAACACAATGGCACTGTGAGCTAAAAAAGGGAGGGTCATAGCTATAACTCTCTGGACCTTTTTAGGATTCTTGGAAATCAGTAAAATTGCATGGTCTTTCAAATCATTGTCAGTTGTCCAAAGGGAGTTAAATGAAATGTACTGTAAGGACAGCATCAATTGCTTTCTTTACACATCTCAGGGAAGCTGATGAAAGCATTTAGCTAATGTATCTTAAGGGAATCTGAAATCATACTTAAGTTTAAAATTCCAGAAAGGTTGATGCTCTGGATTCTGGAATATCTTGACTGTGAATCAAGGAGCTTAGTAGCAGATCCAGTTGGAGCATGTGAAACAGTTTTGTTACAATGACTCTTAAATACTTATAGTTTCCAAGTATTGCTAGTCTGATCAATGTAAGTATGTATGGTTCTACCTGTATTAGACTTCCTACAGTGTGGAAACAGGCCCTTTGGCCCAACAAGTCCACATTGACCCTTCAAAGAGTAACCCACCCCCTTCCCCTACATTTAACCCAACTAATGCATATAACCTACACATCCCTGAACACTATAGACAATTTAGCATGGCAAATCCACCTAACCTGCACATCTTTGGACTGTGGGAGGAAACTGGAGCAAACCATGCAGATACAGGGAGAATATGCAAATTCCACACAGACAGTCACCCGAGGATGGAATTGAACTGAAGTCCCTGGTGCTGTGAGGCAGCAGTACTAACCACTGAACCGCCACCCCAGATTTTTGGTGTGATGGCCCATATAACGCCAGTGCGGCCTGAACTTCCCAGCATTCCTTCTGATCCTCTTGCTCCACCAAACCCCATGTGGAGAATCTATACATTTTTTTGGGAAATCCAGCACGTGGCTATTGCAGCCATTGAAAACATTAGATAGCGGCAGAACATTTGACACAAAGGTGACTAAAAAGCTAAGCAGCAACACAAAGAAATATCAAAAGAAAAGGAAATGACGCACAATTGTACAAAATACTGTTCTACAGACAATTGTCTCTTAAAGTGAGTTTATAGATTAACTCAGTCCTTACCAACTGCCTCACCCATTTTATAAAGTCGGTTAAGTTGCTTGGTATATGAATGTGTCTGCTTCAGGTAGAAGATTCCTTGCTCCATTCATATAAAATAAAGTTGCACATCATATGAAAATCAGATGGATATCCACTTAGACTAGGCATAAATTAGGAATGTATTTAATTAGTGCAACCATTGGTGTATGGTCCATGTTTAAGCACCCAAAAATATATTGTATCTCTTGAATCATAGAGTCATAGAGATGTACAGCATAGAAACAGACCTTTGGTCCAACCCGTCCATGCCGACCAGATATCCCAACCCAATCTAGTCCCACCTGCCAGCAACTGGCCCATATCCCTCTAAAACCTTCCTATTCATATTCCCATCCAAATGCCTCTTAAATGTTGCGATTGTACCAGCCTCCACCACTTCCTCTGGCAGCTCATTCCATACACGTACCACCCTCTGCGTGAAAAAGTTGCCCCTTAGGTCTCTTTTATATCTTTCACCTCTCACCCTAAACCTATGCCCTCTAGTTCTGGACACATGACCTCCCAACTCCTGTACTCAATACTCTGACCAATAAAGGAAAGCATACCAAACGCTTTGTTCACTATCCTATCCACCTGTGACTCCACTTTCAAGGAGCTCTGAACCTGCACTCCAAGGCCTCTTTGTTCAGCAACACTCCCTAGGACCTTACCATTAAGTGTATAAGATTAGCTTTCCCAAAATGCAGCACCTCGCATTTATCTGAATTAAACTCCATCTGCCACTTCTCAGCCCATTGGCCCATCTGGTCAAGATCCTGTTGTAATCTGAGGTAACCGTCTTTGCTGTCCATTACACCTCCAATTTTGGTGTCATCTGCAAACTTACTAACTGTACCTCTTATGCTCGCATCCAAATCATTTATGTAAAGGACAAAAAGTATTGGACCCAGCAACGATCCTCATGGCACTCCACTGGTCTCAGGCCTCCAGTCTGAAAAACAACCCTCGTCTTCTACCTTTGAGCCAGTTCTGTATCCAAATGGCTAGTTCTCCCTCTATTCCATGAGATCCAGCTTTGCTAATCAGTCTTCCATGGGGAACCTCGTCAAACACATCTACCGCTCTGCCCTCATCAATCCTTTTTGTTACTTCTTCAAAAATCTCAATCAAGTTTGTGAGACATGATTTCCCATGCACAAAGTCATGTTGACTATCCCTAATCAGTCCTTGCTTTTCCAAATGCATGTACATCCTGTCCCTCAGGATTCCCTCCAATAACTTGCCCACCACCACCACCAGCATATAGTCTTTAGTTCCCTGGCTTGTCCTTACCACCCTTCTTAAAAAGTGGCACCACGTTTGCCAAACTCCAGTCTTCCGGCACCTCACCTGTGACTATGGATGATGCAAATATCTCAGCAAGAGGCCCAGCAATCACTTCCCTAGCTTCCCACAGAGTTCTCAGGTACACCTGATCAGATCCTGGGATTTATCCACCTTTACCCATTTCAAGACATCCAGCACTTCCTCCTCTGTAATCTGGACATTTTGCAAAATGTCACCACTTATTTCCCTACAGGCTATATCTTCCATATCCTTTTCCACAGTAAATACTGCTGCAAAATACTCATTTAGTATCTCCCCCATTTTCTGCGGCTTCACCCAAAGGCCACCTTGCTGATCTTTTGGGGCCCTATTCACTCCCTAGTTACCCTTTTGTCCTTAATGTATTTGTAAAAACCCTTTGGATTCTCCTTAATTCTATTTGCCAAAGCTATCTCCTGTCCCCTTTTTGTCCCCCTGATTTCCCTCTTAAGTATACTCCTACTTCCTTTATACTCTTCTAAGGATTCACTCGATCTATCCTGTCTATATCTTACATATGCTTCCTTCTTTTTCATAACCAAGCCCTCAATTTCTTTAGTCATCCAGCATTCCCTATACCTACCAGCCTTTCCTTTCACCCTGACAGGAATATACTTTTCTGGATTCTCGTTATCTCATTTCTGAAGGCTTCCCATTTTCCAGCCGTCCCTTTACCTGTGAACATCTGTCCCCAATCAGCTTTCGAGAGTTCTTGCCTAATACCGTCAAAATTGGCCTTTCTCCAATTCAGAACTTCAACTTTTAGATCTGGTCTACCCTTTTCCATCACTATTTTAAATCTGATAGAACTATGTTCGTTGGCCCCAAAGTTCTCCCCCAGTGACACCTCAGTCACCTGCCTTGCCTTATTTCCCAAGAGTAGTTTTGCACCTTCTCTAGTAGGTACTTTCACATACTGAATCAAAAAATTGTCTTGTACACACTTAAGAAATTCCTCTCCATTTAAACCTTTAACACTATGGCAGTCCCAAATCTATATTTGGAAAGTTAAAATCCCCTCCCATAACTACCCTATTATTCTTACAGATAGCTGAGATCTCCTTACAAGTTTGTTTCTCAATTTCCCTCTGCCTATTAGGGGGTCTATAATACAATCCCAATGAGACTGGAGGTGAGATTGCAACATGAGTGTACAGGAGATGTGATCTGCCTCTCCCCACTATCAATCCACCCTGCCCTGATTCCCCTTTCAGGATTTAGCAGAGATGCAGAGGCAATGAGGCAGATGCTGTGAAAATGATATGCCCTGTGCTGAGTTACTGCTGGAGATGGGACCAGCTTTGTCAGCTCACCTTGAGGATGGAGAGAAGGCCTGGGAAGCAATTTTATTTAATCCTTTGGCTTTTGCCTTCAGATTCCGCAATGCAGGGAAAGCATTGCCAGATTAATTTCTGGCCCATATTTTCTTTCTCAACTGAAGTTAAATTGCTGAATTGGTGTCACTGATGCCAATTTGAAGATTAGTTTGTTGAACAGGAAATGGAGAATTGTTGAAAGCTATTTCAGCTGCATCATGAAAGGATTGGCTCCCTGATCAACTTTTGTAAATGAAGGCCAAGAAGCTGTGAGCAAATCAGAGAATGAGTCAATGCAGAATCATCAATAAGGAGAAATATTCTTCAATAAAAAATGCACACTCGTATCAACTGACCAAGAAAATGAAGAATTGTGTTTTTCACTACTTACAATCAATTATTCATCCTTAACTAGTCTTCCTTACCTGATCTATCCTGTATGTAACCCTATGCCCAGACTCAGAGCAATGTGATTGACTCTCAACTGCCCTCTAGGCAACTAGTGATGGGTTATAACATCCTGTGATCTGTGTGTATATCATTTGAATGCATACATGTTGATTCATGCACATCAGTGTGCACTAATTGTATGTCTAATTATACAGTTAGAATTTATAAATGAACCCTAAAGTGTTGTTCATCAATTACAAATTTGAAATCATTAATAGGTCAAATAATTAAACTGTCAAATGCAAGGGGGAATTGAATAGTCAAATAATGGTGGTACTCTCGCTGTCCCATTCTTCTATGCAAAGGTTTGTTGAAACTGGTCAGAGAATAGATCCAAGAAGAAAATGTTTTTGAAACTTTGGAGCAGTTTTTATGTTTAGGTATCTTAATTTGGATAAGTACATTTCATATTTATAAATTCTGTGCTAACTAGACAGCAGCCAGCATTAATAAATCTGTATAACATCATAATGATTCGTTTTCATTGCGGTTATGGTGACAAGATGACATTTTATTAATTACATTTTTTCTCCCTTTATTTACACAACAGCAAACTTTTATAACTAACACACAATGAAAGTTTACAACACAGCAGGAGGCCATTCAGCTTGTTGTGTCTCTGCCATCTTTTTGTGAGGGCAGTTCAGAAATAATCTCCCAACTCCACACTGTTCCCACAGCCTTGTAGCTTCCTATGCTTCAAATATTTACCCACTTTTCCAGGGAAAGATGCATTTGGCTGGACTCCAACCAATCCCTTTGGCAATGAATTCCATCATCTCTCTAAAAAGAAGTTATTCAATTTTCTGTCCTTAAACTCTGCGATATAATTTTAAATTGATGACATCTCATAACTTCCCAGGCAGAGGGAATCATCTTCCCTCATTTACTTCTTCAAAACTCTCTGTTATTATTAAAATGAAACTATTCTTAGCCAACCTTTTTCCAACGGTCTCGATCACAGTCTGCTGAACACTAAATTTCCTTGCCGTCTTCGGCACTTAACCCACTATTAAGCTGATTATGTGCAAAACATTAGCTGGAAGGAAAACTAGATGGGCTCCACGTCATACTAGACAAAAGCTGTCAACCACACCACCTAAAAAGAGATGCCTTACCTCAATATTACCTTCATCTTTGCATCTCCATTCATTGCTGTCCTCCTCCAGTTCCAAAAGGATGACATACTGATTTGCTTTGAGTTTGGAGTATGCTGGACAGGGGAGTGGTGAGTGAAAATGAAAGCTGATGGGAGACTATCCGCTGACTGTCAAAGTCAGCAAAACCAATCATTCTGAATTCTAAAGAAGGGCCATATTAAATTTGATATATTAACTCTCTTTCTGTCTCTATAGATGCTGCCATACTGCCTGAGTATTTTCCCAGCAGCTTCTGTTATTATTTGAAGCCCTTTATTACTTTCCCATTCACCCATTTCAGACTCCCAGAGAGGACATAGCATGTGTTTCAGTCCATAGATTAATTTATTAAGCAGATTAGCCCTGTTAGATCATGCTAACCACTACTCTTAATAATCCACACTGATCCCATACTGATCCCAATAGTCAATACATGAGGGCATATTGATTTTCAACATTGGCTGCAGTGCTTCATGTCCAGGGTGGAAATGACTGTGCTGTTCCGGACGCTGTCATCAGAATCCTTCAGCAGAAAATGTTACCATGCCATGAATGTCTCATTGGTGTTCAATCATTATTAAAACAGGATCATATAAGGCTGTACTGAAGACTTCAATGAGCATGGCTCGGAGCCTCCAAGACAGACTTTGGTCCCCCTCTGTCCGATCACCAAAATACCCAAGCCCTGCCCAATTCCTGTCTTCTTTCCAACCATCTATGTCTCCAGCCTCTCCCCCTTAGCCCTGTCTATCCCAGGCCCTTCCCCACACCAGCCCACTCCCAGCTCAGGCCTGGACCTCAGCCCCTGGCTATCATGAGTCTTTCACAAAATGTTAATTGCCAGGGTGAGTCCCCAAGGGACTGCAGCAATGACCTCCTGTTGCTCAATTCACAGACTGTCCATTTGGCTGACTGCTTAGTGGGAAACACAACAAAAAATGTTCAGGTCAGCAGGACCTCAATGTAATTAGCTATAGTGGTCACACTGTGTGATTTTTGACTCAAATCGCCCTCCTTCCCTCGCTACAGAAAAACAGAGCCTAAAAATTCTGAAAGGCACTTGGGTCAAAGTTAATATCAGCTTTGAAGTTGATCCATGGACCACTATTTTCTGAACGATCCTCTTTGACCGAGATGGTCGAACTGATGTATAAAAGGAGACTGGATTGGGTGGGACTATATTCATTAGAGTTTGGAAGAATGAGGTGAGATCTCATGGAAACCTGTAGATTCTTACAGAACTAGAGAGAGTAAATGCAGGATGGATGATACCGATGACTGCCAAGTCCAGAACCGGGGTCACAGTTTAAGGATACAGGTAGGCCATTTAGGACCGAGATAAGGAGAACTTTCTTTACCCAGTTTGTGGTGAGCCTGTGGAATTCTCTGTTACCATATGAAGTTGAGGCCAAACATTGAATGTTTTCAGGAAGAAGGTGGATAAAGTTCTTAGGGCGAAAGAGATCAAAGGGTATGGGGATAGATTGGAAACAGGGTACTGTGTTGGATAATCAGATATGATAATACTGAATGGCTTCAGGAACCAAACGGCTTACTCTTCTAACTCTCTCTGTCTCACAAGACCCTTATATCAGGGAGGTGTTGGAGTATTGGTAACTTCACTCAGCTAGTAATCCAGAACCCCAGGCTTTGTCTGAGGACTTGCATTCAAACCCCATGATAGTAAATGATGAAATTTGACTTTAATGAAAATATTGAGATAAAATCTAGCCTAATGGTGATTGTGTAACCATTGCTGATTATTGTAAAAATTCATGTGCTCTTTAGGAAGGAAATTTGCTTTTCTTACCTAGATGTGAGTCCAGACCCACAGCAGTGTGATTGACTCTTAACTGTCCTCTGGGCAACAAGGGCTGGGTTAAAAATGCTTGCAGGCCATAAACAAACAAATAAAATATGTATGTATGATCCCAAAAGGAATCACTACTTGAAGAAGAGCTAGGGAGTTTGACAGTAAGAAATAACAACAGGAGTAGGCCCCTCGAACATGCTCCGCCATTCAATTGAATCATGGCTGATCCAACATTCCTCACATTCACCTTCCTGCCCTTTCCCTGTAACCCTTGATTCCCCTACTAAACTAGAATCTGTCTAGGGCCTAAATGTACACAACGACTCTTCCCCACAGCTCTCTGTGGCAAAGAGTTTCAAAAACGTGCAACCTGCTGAGAGAAAAAAATCCTCCTCATCTCAGTCTTGAATGGACTCCCCCTTTATCCTGAAACTATGACCTCTGGTCCTCAGGAATATGAGGGAAAATATCCTGTCAGCATTTACCCTATCAAGCCCCTTAAGAGTCCTACAGACCACCTCTCATTCTTCTAACCTCTAGTGAATTAGGTCCCAGTCTGTTTAATCTTTACGCATAAGACAATCCCTCCATATTAGGGATCATTCTCATGAACCTTCTCTGAACTACCTCCAATAAAATGATATCTTTCCTTAAAAGAGGGGAATCAAAACTGTTCATAGTACTTCAGAAGTAGTCTCACCAGCACCTTGTACAACTGCAGTAAAAGCTCCCTAACCCTTGTCCTCCAATCAGTGGAAATAAGGGCCAACATTTCATTAGCCTTCCTAACTACCTGTTGCACCTGTGAGCTAACTTTCTGTGTTTATGCACCAATAACCCCAAGTTGCTTGGTGTTACAGCTTTCTGCAGTTTCCTCCATGTAAACACTACTCTGTTCTTCTGTTCTTCCTTTCAAAATTAGCAACTTCACATTTTCCCACATTAAGTTCCACTTTACAACGCTTTGCTCACCTACATAATTTATCTCGAAGTAAACAATTTTGTATCCACCTCACAACATATCTTTCCACCTATGTTTGTATCACCTACAAATTTGGCACCAGTACAATCGCACCGATCCTCCATGACAAATGCTGACTGTTATCTACTAATATCATGACCAAAACCTATGCCTCAATTTATACAAGGAGAAACAGATTATTTGTCATTTATCTTGCAGGTTTGTGCAATCTTGCTGTGTTTAAATTGGCTCCAGGCAATGGCTGTCAGACAAGAATGACTGACACTTCATCAGTTGGGAGACATCTTTGGAAATTCTGAAGACTTGAAGGGCCTTGTATAACTATAAAGTTTTGCTTTATGTATATTCAGTTGTGAGTCCCCCTTTCAGTTTAAGAGAAGCCAATTTACTCATTCATGTTTGCCTGCTAAGCTTGATTTCTGCTTTGAACATGGGAGTTTTATGTTACTGTAGCAAAAGGTCAACATGAACGGAAGATAGTTTGTAAATCATTTAGTTCTCTTGAAAGTTCCTCTTGTTCCCATGCAGCCTTAAAAACTCAGTGCCAAAAAAATTCCCTCTCATAATCAAATATAATCTCATTTGTTCTGTTAATAAACACGCTGAATAGAATTAATCAATGGTTGCATAACATTAATTTACATTTGTTGGAAACTTTCAATGGAATGCAGGAAAGATGCACTCGTTCTGCTTAATTGAAAGATTAGGAAGTTTTAGTTTGTTTTATAGTCGTTTTTGAGCTACATTTTCAAAAGGTATATTTCCTCCCACAGTTTCACAAGAAATCACAGTTGTGCTGGGGTACTTTTCCAAGTTAAATTGCTGTATTATTATCACCAAACCAAAATCAGAATTGCTCACATGTACCTGCATCCATAATGCAGTTCTTTTTCAATTAGAATAGTTGCAGGGACAGAAAAAGCTTGCTGGAGTTTGGTTAGAGTGCTCTGATGTAGCAAATGTAAAATCTGGCCTATTTCCATGCTTGAAGAGCTCTGTATTGGTTTATGAGGACTTAGCTCCCTGTTCCTGGATAGCAGCGACTGACAAACAGATTATATTTCTATATAAGATTACATAAAATGTCTAAATATTCACTTAGTGAAAATGGTAGAGTTCACATAGTCCCATGTACTTCTCCTTATAGCTGAGAGAATCTCGTCACTCCATGAAATGTCTGTGCTCTGACATCCTATTTCCACAGTAAAATTAGTGAAAGGGTGAAGTATTATTAACATGAGCTGAACCTAAAGCTAGTGCAAATTATTAACATTTAGATTAGATTCCATACAGTGCAGAAACAGGCCCTCCAGCCCACACCGACCCTCCAAAGAGTAACCCAACCAGACCCATTTCCCTCTCACTAATGCACATAACACTATGGGCAATTTACCTGGCCTGCACATCTTTGGATTGTGGGAGGAAACCGGAGCACGCGGAGGTAACCCACGCAGACACGGGGAGAATGTGCAAATTCTACACAGACAATTGCCCGAGGCTGGAATCAAACCTGGGACTCTGGTGCTGTGATGCAACAGTGCTAACCACTGAGCCACCGCTCTGCCCTTTATTGTATATAAGCTCTATTCATATACAATAGAGCAGGACAATCCGTACCGCCTTCTACCATTAGCTTTCAACCTCATATGATCTATCTACATGATGATATCATTCCTTACACACACATCCAGTAGCTTTTTGTCAGAACATTGGTACAGTTAACCCTTTACTCAATTGGGGTTATCCCTTGTAGATGGGATAACGTAAATTGGTCTGCATAGCATGTCAACATGTTAATGCTTTTCTTATGCAAATATTCAAGAGCAATTGAGGGCCTCACAATGAAGGTGTCAAACCAACCTAATGACCAGTTGAGGAGGGATGTATCAGTTCTGCTCTTTTTAACCTCCTCTGTTAGTCACAAAACCTATTTTCTTGGTTTTTGGCCCACAGCTATCTCACATTTCAATTAAAACATAGTTACAAGATCAGAAATAAGGAGCCAATTGGCAGGTTTTATTGAGTGAAAGAAAGAGGAATGTTATTATCTATTAACCCTGAGAAAAATAATAAAACAAACACACAAACACAGGTAAGAAGCTTCCATTTTCGGGAGGAGTGAGAGGGAGAGAGTGGACAAAGGGGGGCCGGGAAGGTAAATTTCCCATTTAAAAGGGACCTACCTCAAGGGTCAGTGATCTCCATTTGCAGCGGGAGTGGAGAGAGCGAGGAGCTGAGTGGGAGCCGTCGAATTGCACTCTGGGAAGATGAGTGAACCAATATATTTGGTCAGCGGCTGAACCCGAGCCACTACACTCTCCCACCCGCCCTCTCCTCTAACCAAAAAAAAAGGACTCTGTGGTGTGTGATAAAGTAATGTTTTTTCTATTTTTTTGTAATCGTGTGATTGATAAGAACTTTTCTTTTCTTTCTTTTATCATTTATCTCAGTTAAGACTAAGTTAAGTTTAAGATTAAAAATGGCAGGAAATCCCAGACCCGTGTTACACTCCTCTTGCTCAATGTGGGAGCTCAGGGACGTGACTAATATGACTCCTTCATGTGCAGGAAGTGTGTCCAGCTGCAGCTCTTGTGAGACTGAATGGCGGCTCTGGAGCTGTGGGTGGACTCACTTTGGAGAATACATGATGCTGAGAGGGCCATGGATAGCGCATTTAGTGAATTAGTCACACCGCAGATTAGGATTGCTGAGGGAGAAAGGGAATGGGTGACCAAACGACAGAGAAAGAGCAGGAAGGCAGTGCAGGTGTTCCCCTGCGGTCATCTCTCTCTAAAGCAGGTATATCATTTTGGATACTGTTGGGGGAGATGGCTCACCAGAGGAAGGCAGCAGTTGCCAGATTCATGGCACCATGGCTGGCTCTGTTGTACAGAAGGGTGGGTAAAAGAGTGGAAGAGCTATAGACGTAGGGGATTCTGGCAGCGCTTCTGGGCAGGATTTAAACTAATGTGGTGGGGGATGGGAACCAAATGAGAAGGTTAGTGGACAGTAAGAAGATAGTAACTAAAGCCTGTAAGGAGCTAGATAATGAAGTCAATGTGACTAAGGGGAATAGTAGGCAGTGAGCGGATGATGAACACTAAGAGACAGGTGGTATGAGGTGCATTTGTTTTAATACAAGAAGTGTAGTAGGTAAGGCAGATGAATTTAGGACTTGGATTAGTACCTGGGAGTATGATGTTGTTGGTATTACTGAGACTTGGTTGAGGGAAGGGCATGATTGGCAACTAAAAATCCAAGGATGTTGATGCTTCAGGCAGGATAGAGAGGGTGTAAAGGACGTGGAGAAGTTGCATTAATGGTCAAAGAAGATATCACAGCTGTGTTGAAGGAAGGCATTATGGAGGACTTGGGCAGTGAGGCAATATGGGCAGTGTTCAGAATTAGGAAGGGTGTGGTAACAGTGTTGAGATGTACTGCAGGCTTCCCAACAGCAAGCATGAGACAGAGGCACAAATATGTAAGCAGATTATGGAAAAATGTCAGAGCAACAGGATGGTGGTGATAGGAATTTTAATTTTCCCAAAATTGACTGGGATTCACTTAGTGTTAGAGGTCTAGATGGAGCAGAATTTGTAAGGAACATCCAGGAGGGTTTTCTAGAGCAGTACGTAAATAGTCCAACTCAGGAAGGAGCCATATTGGATCTGGTGTTAGGGAATGAGCCCGGCCAAGAGTTTGAAGTTTCAGTAGGGGATTACTTTGGGAATAGTGATCATAATTCTGTATGGTTTTAACTACTCATGGACAAATACAAGAGTGACCTAGAGGAAGAGTGCTAAATGGAGGAAAGGCCAACTATAGCAAATTTTGGCAGGAGCTGGGGAATGTAGATTGGGAGCAGCTGTTTGAAGGTAAATCCACATTGATATATGGGAGGCTTTTAAAGAGGGGTTGATTAGAATTCAGGAGAGATATGTTCCTGTGAAAATGAGGGATAGAAATCGCAAGATTAAGAAACCATAGATGACATTGTGAAACTTAACTAAGAGGAAAAGGAAGCGCACATAAGGTCTAGGGGACTGAAGACAGATGAAACTTTGGAAGAATATTGGGAATGTAGGACCAATCTGAAACAAGGAATTAAGCAGGCTAAAAGGGGTCATAAGATATCTTTACCAGACAGGGTTAAGGAAAATCCCAAAGCCTTTTATTCACAAATAAGGAGTGGGAGGGTAACTAGAGAAAGGGCTGGCACACTCAAGAACAAAGGAGGAAAGTTATATGTAGAGTCAGAGAAATTGGGTGAGGTTCTTAATGAGTACTTTGCATCAGTATTCACAGAGGAGAGGGATATGCTGGATGTTGAAGTTAAAGATAGATGTGTGATTACTCTAGGTCAAGTCGCATAAGGAGGGAGGAAGTGTTGGGTGTTCTAAAAGGCATTAAGATGGACAAGTCCCCAGGTCTGAATGGGATCTATTCCAGGTTACTGAGGGAAGCGAGAGAGGAAATAGCTGGGGACTTAACAGATATCTTTGATGTATCCTTAAACATGGGTGAGGTCCTGGAGGACTAGAAAGTTGCTAATGTTGTCTCCTTGTTTAAGAAGGGTAGTCAGGATAATCCAGGTAATTATAGACCAGCAAGCCTGCCGTCAGTGGTGGGGAAGCTGCTAGAGAAGATACTTAGGGATAAGATCTATTCCCATTTGGAAGAAAATGGGCTTATTAATGATAGGCAACATAGCTGTGTGCAGGGAAGGTCATGTCTTACAAACTTAATAGAATTCTTTGAGGAAGTGACAAAGTTGATTGATGAGGGAAGGGCTGTAGCTGCATAAGGTTTCTAGGTTGTGGGTGATATCTTCATGTGAGAGCTCTGCAGCTAACCAAGGAAGAAAGCCCCTCCAACACCCCAACTGGCACTCAACATTCAGGGTCTTTGTCCACATGCACAGAGAGGAACAGGAGGGGCAGACTGGAACAAGGGACACAATGGCCTTCGCCGTCCAGAAGTTACTGCAGTGCAGTGAGCCAACACTATCTGGCTGCCTATATGCACAAGTGGTGGTTGCCATGGAGAACCAGATCCAGCACCCTCACGGTGTGCTGGAGAGCTGCACACACCAGCCCATTGCACAAGGCTATGGGTCAAGTTCTGGAAAATGGGATTAGAATGGTTCAATAGCACAGAATCAATAAACCAAAGGGTCTGTTTTGCCGCTGCAGATCTCTATGACGATGACATTCCATTGCCCCAGCCATGGGTCCACAGGACTACAGGAATGGTAATAGGTACAAGATACCACACCCACATGGCAGGTGCCCTTTCCTCACAAGGAGACAGGGCAGTGCCAGGAGACACCCAGCCAGAGGACAAACTACATACAGCCCCCTCAGAAGTCTCCACTCAGGGTACTCCATCTCCACACTGCCTGCCCCTCTCTGAACCTTGGAAGCTCAAGCCACAGAGAGTCAGCTTACCTCTGGCAAGAAGACCACCAAACCTCCAGGTCCAGTGGGCTCCACTGGTGAGCAGGATCCATCAACCCCAGCGAGGGAACCAGGGAGTACACTAAGACACAGTGGGAGGGAGAAAAAGAAGAAAACTCAATAGGGCATGGGTTATAATGACATAGATCATTGTAAATGATTGTGAACTCTTATGTAAGTGTTTTAATCATAGATCTGTCTGTAAGTCTCTCGGTGTTAGGCTGAAAGGCATTGTGACACCATCAGCACCATTTCATGGCTGTAGGTGAGGTTCCATGGGTGGAGATACATGCTGAGAGCAGACTGCATCATATATACATGGCATTGCATCATGCTGACACCTTGGACCTTCCTCACGTAACATAGCTTTTCTGTCACAGCCTCAGTCACCAAAACTGTAGCTTCCATTTATTTGTGCAACAGTGTCTGGGGCAGGGATGTGGAACATACTGAAAGGGGCAATGCTTTCAGATGGCCAGGGAATAGGAACTCCACAGGCTTATATTCTGTTCAGTTACATGGGTCTGTGGGTAATGTTCTTTCCCTTTAAAAGCTTGAACATCATTGGGCCTGCAGCCCCTCCAGCACTGGTTAAGCCATTCACAATTAAGTTGCATGTGCAGCAGACAGTAAAGGAGGCAAATGGTATGTTGGCCTTCAGAGCCAGAAGAGGGGTGGGTTAGTAAATTTGCAGATGACAAAAAGGTTTGGAGGTGTCGTCGATAGTATAGAGGGCTACTGCAGGCTGCAGCGTGACATAGACAGGATGCAGAGCTGGGCTGAGAAATGGCAGATGGAGTTCAACCTGCTAAGTGATGCATTTTGGAAGGTCGAGCTCAAATGTTGAACATAGGATTAAAGACAGAATACTTGGCAGTGAGGAGGAAGAGTGATCTGGGTGTGCAAGTACATAGATCCCTCAAAGTTGCCAGCCAAGTGGATAGGATTGTTAAGAAAGCATATGGTGTTTTCGCTTTCATTAACAGGGTTATTGAGTTTAAGAGCAGCAAGGTTTTGCTGCAGCTCTACCAGTCCCTGGTGAGACTACACTTGGAATATTGTGTCCAGTTCTGGTCGCTCTACTATAGGAAAGTTACAGAGGCTTTGGAGAGGGTGCAAAGAAGGTTTACCAGGATGCTGCCTGGACTGGAGGGCTTGCCTTATGAAGAAAGGTTGAATAAGCTCGGACTTTTCTCTCTGGAGAGAAGGAGGAAGAGCGGAGACCTGATCGAGGTGTACAAAATAATGAGAGGAATAGATAGAATCAATAGCCAGAGACTATTCCCCAGGGCAGGATGGACTGTACAAGGAGTCATAGTTTGAAGATATTAGGAGGAAGGTATAAAGGAGATGTCAGAGGTAGGTTCTTTATGCAGAGAGTTGTGAATGCATGGAATGCGTTTCCAGCTGTGGTGGTGGAAGCAGAGTCGTTAGGGACATTTAAGCGACTGCTAGACATGCACATGGAGAGCAGTGAGGTGAGGGGTGCATAGGTTAAGTTATTATATTTTACATTAGGATTAAACCACGACACAACCTCATGGGCCAAAGGGCCTGTTCTGTGCTGTACTTTTATATGTTCTGTAAGATTTGAGTAAAGGAAAAGGTATGCCTTGCTTCAAATATACAGGGCCTAAGGAGAGCAAACCTGAAGCACTGAGTGCAGTTTTGGTCTCCTTAGGACTATATTCTCCAGTTGGGATCATACTCACTGGCATTTCCAAGATTAGGGGGATTCTCAGGAACCTATAAAATTCTAGCAGGACTCGACATGGTGACCACGGGAAGGATGTTACAAATAGCTGGGGAGTCCAGAAATGGTGTCACAGTTGAAGGATGCGGGGTAGGCCATTTAAGACTGAGAAGAGGTGCACTTCTTCAGCTGGACAGTGGTGAACTTGTGGAATTTTCTGTCACAGAAAGTGGTTGAATATTTTCAAGAATCAGTTCAACACAGTTCTTAGGGCTAAACAGAATCGGGAAAATGGTATTAAGTTGGATGATCAGTCATGATCATATTGTGGAGGTGCCAGTGTTGGAGGGGGTAGACAAGGTCAGAAGTCACCTGACTCTGGGTTATAGTCCAACAGGCTTATTTGAAATCGCAAGCTTTCAGAGCACTGCTCCTTCATCAGCTGAAGTGAAGGGAAGCATATACACACAGACTTTAGAGGCAGAGAGATCCAAGTATAGTACAAAAGGTATGAGTGGAATGTCAACAGGTTGAATAACAAGTGAAGGGATGGTTTATGATCTGATTAATTGAGGCAGAGTGATAATTACAAAAAATTTAAAATAAGATGGTGCTGGAAATGAATCAAATGGCTGGAGTAACATGATAGGTATAAGACATGCATGCTAATGGTCTAACTGAAATAACAAGTAATACAAAATTGTGTAAACTAATTAAGGTAGAGAGATCCTAACAAGTTATCAAAGTAATGGTGTCAAAACAGTAAGGAAGATTTTTCAGATAGAGCACAATATGGTGGGGTCACATGTAACACGACATGAACCCAGGATCATGGCTGAGGGCGTTTTCATGGGTACAGAACTTGGTTATCAGTTTTTGCTCAGCGATTCTACATTATTGTGTATCTTGGAGGTCACCGTGGAGGCCGATTAACTGAAGATCTGAGGTTGAATGTCATTGACTGCTGAAGTGTTCCCTGACTGGGAGGGAATATTCCCATCTGGCAATTGTTCACAGTGTGCATTCGTCTGTTGTTATAGCATCTGCATGGTCTTGTCAATATTCCATGCTTTGGGGCATGCTTGCCCTCAGCATATGAGGTTGACAACATTGGCTGAGTCACACGAGTACCTGCCAAGTACATGGTGGGTTGTGTTCCCACCTGTGATGGCAATATCCATGCCAATGATCTGGCAAGTCTTGCAGAGGTTGCCATGGCAAGGTTGTGTAGTGTTGTGGTCGATGTAGTGCTGAAGGCTGTGTAGTTTGCTGTGAGCAATGGTCTATTTAAGTTTGTTTGAAGGTGAGAATTGGAGGTATAGGGATGATCTTAGCGAGACATTCGTCATCATCGATGACGTATTGAAGACTGTGATTAATATGGAAAAGTACTGGACAACAAAGGTTAAGCAAGATCCATACTCACGAAGGTGGCCTCAGCTGTGATTGTGGGTTCATGTCACACGACATGTGAGCCCACCATAATGTTCTGTATCTGTAAAATTTTCCTTACTGTTCTGTATTGACACCAGCACCTTGATTAATTGTTCTGATTTCTGTGCCTTAATTAGTTTGTACAGTTTTCGATTACATGTTACTTTGGTTAGATCCTCGACATGTGACTCTTATACCTATTGTGTTATTCCAACCAGTTGGTTTGTCCCCAGCGCACCTTATTTTCAATTTTTTTGTAATTATTTCTCTGCCTCAATTAATCAGCTTATAGGTCATCCGTTCACTTGCTATTCAGCTGTTAACACTTTACTCACATTGTCTGACACTTTTGATCACCTGCAGAGATTTATTATTCAGCCCATCGACACGCCACTCTCACCACTTGGACTATATTTTGATCTCACTGCTCTAAACTCTGTGTCTATAAGCTTCCCTTCACTTCACCTGGTGAAGGAATAGTGCTCTGAAAGCTTGTGATTTCAAATAACCCTGTTGGATTATAACCTAGTATTGTGCATGACTTCAGATAATGATCATATTGAATAGTGGAGCAGATTTGAAGAGCTGAATGGCCTACTGCTGTTCCTTTTTACAGTGTGTTCTGTGAGTCACTTACTCCTCCCTCTCCAAGTGTGGGTGCACCCTTACAATTTCTAGCATGATGGAAGGCAAAAGTGAGCATGCCTCATTCATTGGTTTGCAGCCTCAGCCTCCATGTACCGGTGAAACCTAGAAGATTCAATCAACCCCATTGTCAATACCACAGCCTTCACAACTCCCCAGGTCCCATCCAGAGTGTTTACATGAACTTGAACCTGTCCATCCAATCCCATCCCCGCAACTACTACCACCACTACCAGTACCACAACTATTCCCTTTCCCCTTAATTTCTGTGGATGGACACAATGGACAGATTGTAACCTAACTCTTTGAGCGACTTTACTGGACAGCCTTGGATGAGAAGTGTTTAGATCTCCTGACTGGTGGCTGTTTATGTCCCTGACTATGTTTGCCCATCACCAAACCACCCCCCCCCCCACCCCCACCTAGCCCAGACTGGCTACTATGGAGCCACAGGACTCACCCTGATGCACTCTACGGACTACAGCAACCTGGACCCCTCAATGGGGAACATTTTGACTGGGCACCTGACTGTGGCCTAACCTTGGACAGTTACAGGAGGCTGCCCTTGATGCAGAATGTCAGGACCGTTTGACTGATGAGTACATCCCTTGTTTTCAGTGAGATCAATCTAATCCCCTATATTTGTTACGTAAACTGCTGGCATATGGAATGGATGTGGGATTGACATAGCATACAGTCATACAGTAAAATGTCCATGCCCTTTAATTGAGGATTGTTGACCAGCAAGACAAGCTGCCTGGGTGTGTGTCTGCTCCAACTGGCAAGACATGGATTCTGTGCGTGTTCAGTTAGGTGCTAAGTGTGAGAGTTCTGAGAGAGTAAACAAGCACTCCTGAGATGTAGTCTGGTCCAATCCTTGAGCTGGCTGCCTGTCTCTGTACATAAAATGTGTCTGCTGTAATCTTTCGAAGCTAATTGCCGATGTTTCCAAAAAGCAAGTTTACTCTTCCACAGCGCACTGTTGGTGTTTTGAAGAGATATCATGATGGTCATGATGTGTTGGCAGTTGCCAAAGTCCATGGACAACTAGTGCACATGGTGAGTCTCATGGATCATGCCCTGGACTGCAATTGGCTGGATGCAACATGGAGTTCCTTCAGAGCAAGCAGTGAGCTTGCTTCCATGTTGAGTTTGGTTGACATCAAGCTTGTTTGATTCATTATTGCTGGCACAGTGGCTCAGTGGTTATCACTGCTGTCTCACAGTGCTATGGACCCAGGTTCAATTCCAGCCTTGGGTGACTGTCTGTGTTGATTTGCACATTCTCCCTGTGTCTGTGTGGGTTTCCACTGTGTACTCTGGTTTCCTCCCACAGTTCAAAGAAGTACAGGTTAGGTGGATTGATCATGCTAAATTGCCCATAGTGTCCAGGAATGTGTGGGCTAGGTGAGTTGACCATGGGAAATGCAAGGTTACAGGGATAGTGTGGGTCTGGGTGGGATACTTTTTGGAGAGTTGGTGTGGAACCATTGGGCCGAATAGGCTGCTTCAACACTGCAGGGATTCTATGAACCTCTCTGTTACCTCTACAAAACACTCTAGCAAGCTAGTGAAACACACTTCCCCTTTAAAAATTCATGCGAAGTCTTTCTAAGCAGCTCATCATGTCAGTGTGATTACTCATTCTACCCCGAACAATTGTTTTTCGAAGTTTTTTCAACAGTCAGATTAACTGGTTTGTAAACAAGGCTGTAATGTTTATAATCCCCTGGTGACCCAATGATGAGAGAATACTGAAAGATAATACCAGTTCACCCAAAATTTCAGCCCTTAGTTCCTTCAAAATCCTTGGCCGCATCTCATCTGGTCTCTGTGCCATTTCAGCTTTACATGCCAACTGTCCAAGACTTCTTCTATATTAATGTTGAACAGAGTTTCCTCCTCTATTACCTCGATCTGGGAAGTATCCTCTTCTTTTGCCAAGAGAGATGTAAAGTATTCTCCTACTTTAACCATTGTCTTACTGATTTTAACACATTTGTATTCTACCTTAAATAATATTGTGCACCATACTCCACAATGGCACCCATTGTGACACTCATATCTTCTCGTTTCTTGGTTACTAGGGGCTCTGACTCCCACTGATCCTGTAAACTCTGTCAGGGTCAATGCTGATGGACAGGAATGGGCACCACCCATTTAAGAATCAAAGTTGTGACATGCAGAATTTGGCCCCATATTACTTGAATCAAAGTGAGAAGAAACTCCTTATTATGACAGTTGCAAAACATAGATGCACAAGTGGAACTCAGTATTCCCAGTAGTACGGATGTACTTAGATAAACAATAACTGTAGGGAGAGCAAGAAAGCACAAAATATTGCTCACCAATCTCTACCATAATGCTGAAATAAAACTGAATTTCATAAAAGGTTCCCTGTAAAAATCATTAACAATCAGATATCACCTTATTATTATATTCTCATGTACTTTTTGTTTGTTTCCCATAGAGTTCATGATAAGTTGAGACTTGCATGAATCATTTTCCCACATACTGATAAACTGTGGTTATTTGGGGCTTTGGGCATTCTTTGAAACAGCATTATAAAACTTACAATTTTAAAAGTATTACATGGAAAGGGCTGCAAAATAGCAATTCCAATGGACTCAAAATATTAACTTTGTTTCTCTACTCAAGCTGCCAGACCTGCTGAGTTTCTCCAGCATTTTCTGTTTGTAGTATTAAATGAAGGTACAGGTAGGCAACCCTTTATCCAAAATTCAACCCGAAATCCAAAATGCTCCAAAGTCCGAAGGTTTTTTTGTGAAGTTTTCTTCTCATTAAAAGGGTTGTTTGGCATGCAAACAGTTAACCCAAGTCGACACCCACTTGATGCGTGTCACTCAGATGTGACATGTGGGGGCGCGGCCCAGCACTGGTAGGCCTCAATTTTATTTCAGGGCCCGTTTTACTCACAGTAAGTCTATTCTTTGGAAATACTTTTTTAACATTTCACCATTAAAATGCCACTTATTCTGAAATTCAAAAAATTGTGAATTCCGAAAACCAGCTGGTCTTGAGCATTTCGGAGAAAGGATTGTGCACTTGTAATACAATGTCTGTGGCAATATATTTTTAAAAGAGTGAAGTACATCTTTATAAGTTTGATTTGCGTGAAACAAAGGGGTTGATTTTTCTGACTACATGCAAACAGAATGACCTATAATCTAAGACTTTTGTTTTCTGATGAGAGGACATGAGAGAAACTCTGGATCTGGAAGTCGGGCAAGGAATGAAGAAAGAAGAAATTGAAGGTTTCCTCATAGTTTGTAGCTGCTATCACCCTTTGGTTTTAACTCTAAGTTTGAACTCTCTCAAATATTCAAATCACAACCAAAGACACATCCTGCAGTCCTGCAGCAATGAGCCTACACATCGAAATATGGTCATCTGAAGCAATTGGTAGCCTCATCACTCAAACAACACTAGCATTGCTTGCCTGGCCTAGAACGAACATTACTCACTTGATGTTGGAATTATGACATCTCTTGAACTAGAGCTTAGATGGCTTAACATTCTTATATATGACACTGCAGCATTGCTGTGTGTGTGCAAATTAAATGATTGAGTGAATATAGAGAAAAAGAAACAAAAGGAATGGTTGATGCTAGTAACATGCTGGGGGAGGTGTCTCGTGTGTCCTGTTGGGCCAATGAGTGATGCATTTATTTTATTACTGCCCTGTTTCTCAGAATGAAAAGGCCAGGGACGATACAAAGATCACCTCCATCATGACACATGCTTCACAAAATGATGCATTGTTATTATTTTTTTTAAAATTGCTGTACTCTCACAAGGGCAACCCTATTAAGGAGGATGGGCATTAAGACCAATCTGAACTTCAGATAAGATTTTCAATGGCATGGTGTAATGAAGTGCAATTGCCTAATGTCCATATTTTCGATCTAAAATAGTGAACTAGTAAAGCAAAGATGAACATTTTATTAAGACTGGCAAGTAAATCAAATGCAGACTGTCAAATATGAAAACTCAAGCAGACATTAATCATAAACTGCCCAGAGTTTGGATATTCACTAATTAGGCTGGCAGGAAATAAGGCAGACCTACAGTCATTTGATCACAGTATACTGGAAATGATTAGTCGAACCCATGGATAAAGAGCTGCAGAATGGCAATACAAAACCCTCCTATTAAAGACAAGGGCTACCAAACAAAAAAAAATTAAATTGGGTTTTTTTTTGTTACTGGACTGAACTGATTTCTACATAAAGAAATGATGAAAAGTGAGAATCTAATTTCTCTTCAAACAAGGTAACACTGCCTATGTTTTTCACAGAATCACCAAATTGTTCTGTTGGAGATGGACGCCCATGGTATCTGCACAGGCTCACCCAAATGAGCATTATGATTAAGTCCCATTCTCCTACCTTTTCTCCCATAACCCTGTGCTGTTTTGTTTCTGTTCAAATAATCCATAATGCTCTCTTGAATGCTGCAGTCAACTCTGTCTCTAACACTGCCTAACGGTGCATTCTGGATGCTACCTACTCGCAGTGTGAAAAGATTTTCTCACTTTGCGTTTGCTTCTTTTGCGAATTACATTTCTTGAGCATTGCCTCACTCACAAACCTTTCATGAGTGATTACAGTTTTTCCCTCTCCACTCTGTCCAGACCCTTCATGGTTTTGAAAACAGTGAAATCTTGTCTTAGACTTCTTCTTTCCAAGTATATTGGTCCCAATGTTTCCAGTCTACTTGCAGAGTATATGAGGTGGATTTTGGCAGAGCGGCTGCATTACTGTGGCTCCTGCAGTGACTAAAAATGACTTTGCAATATGGCTTTGTTAAACTATTCTCAGCAAGCTACCTGGCAAGATTTGCAGGCCAGGAGTGGGAGTCATGGGCACGCAAGAGTCACTCCATGCAAGCATACGAGTTAGGAGGAGGAGTAGGTAATTCAGCCCTTCAAGCCTGCTCCACCATTCAGTAATACCATGACTGATCTGATTGTAATTTCAAATCTGCATTCCCTCCTACTCCAGAAACCCTTTCAACCACATGCTCAATAAGAACTATCCACCTCTACTCAAATAGGACTCAGGTGGAATCAAAGAACAAAAGAAAATTTATAGCCCAGGAACAGGCCCTTCGGCCCTCCAAGCCTGAGCTGATCCAAATCTACTGTATAAACTTGTCGTCCAATTCCTAAGCATCTGTATCCCTCTGCACTCCACCTACTCAAGCATCTGTCCAGACACATTTTAAATGAATTAGAGATCAGAGATTCAGAACACTTGCAGGGAGAATGGAATAGACCATTGCATGGGTTAGTGTCACAGGCCATTGTGAAGAGGTATTCTTCCATGGAAAGAGTGAAAATCTCAGTAGTCATCAAGAAGATCAATAACAGCAATCAAATTAGCCTATTTATGCCTTCATCATAGTTGAGCACACAATGGACATCAGTATACCTTGCACCCTAAATAGAATGAGCAATACATTAACCTTGACATTATGGCATATCACTAATTTGCAGCAAGCTGCTCTGAATAGCAGTAATGATTTTTAACAACACTCAAGAATATGAACACCATTCAGGACAAAACCAGCCTGTTCCATCAGCACTTCATATACCACCATCAACACACACTCTTTCACCACAAACGTGCAGTTGGCAGCAGTGTGTACCATATACAAGATGCACTGCAGTAGCTCACCAAGGCTTTTTCAATAGCACCTTCCAAACCAATAACCTCTACCACCTATATGGACAGGTTACCACCATCCATAAGTTCCCATTAAAAACTGATTTGGAACTTTACCGCTGTTCCTTCATGGTCACCGGAGAGAACATTCTGGACTTTCTCTACTGATGGCGCTGTGGATGTAGCTACATCACATTCACTGCAGTGGTCCCAGAGGATTGTTCACCACTATCTTCACAAGAGCATTTGGAAATGGCCAAAAAATATTGACCAAGCCAACAAATCTCATATCCCATGAAAAAACATTGAAATTTATGCAACTGGCCCATGAAAGGGACGATGGTGAGATGGGGATGTAGAAAAGTCCGTATACTTTTCAATCAATGTCATCCCTAAATTCACTGTTCAATTGATACTTGACCATCTTCCTGTGGCTCTGTTTGCATCTGTAGAGGTGCAGTCTTTAAGGAGAACCTCTTATCGATTCTAAAACCCAGAGAATATCAACCAGCAATGATCTCAACAAGCAAAGCAGGAGTCTGAGAAACCTGTACCTACCTCTCCTCAAGCCATAGAAGATGCAAAGAAAGAAAGTGCAAAGCTTTGTTAGTTCACTATAGGTAAGAAAATGTCACTTTGTAAAGTTTCTGTTCTTCAGTAGAATCACAAAATGTATTACTTTGAACTCCTTGCCTATGTTACCTATTTCCAGCTGCTGGGTGATGTCCTCATTTGTTTTTTTAGTCTAAATAAATGTACAGATCTGTACATTTTGACAGGATTGACAGGAACCAATGGGTGGATGTTTGTGGCTGATTAACTGATATGAGTGGGATTGGGAGGGGAGCAAGATTTGTGATTGCTTTATGTAGCTATCACATTGGTCTAGCCATAGTAAACCTTACTGAATCCTTTAGCTGTAAAAGCATATCTGGCAAACCAGGCAACTTTGGGAATGATTACTTTGTTAATTGGGTTACTATCTTCTCTTCTTTTTTCTCAAATTTCTCTGTTGACAATGTTACTCAGCACCATATTTCTCCTATATCTTCAAACCTTGCAACTGGACAATAGTATACAGAGCGCAACACACCTCCACTCACTGGCTGGAGAATGCTGAAGAGTACTTCCATATCTGTCCAGCTACATGAAACATACAGTTCACTTGTTCAATGACACATTTAGTTAGTATGTGGCTTTAGTTGCATCAGGCATGGGTTTGAGTGGTTGTTTTCCTCATGAGTGTCAGTAGTCAAGATTAAAGCAGATATTCCTTACCACCCAAGAGTTATTTCTTAAGACTGCTTAGAGGTACAAAGTGTTAAGGGAGCTTTGGCTGCCTCAAGATGAAAACACCATGGCAGTATCCAGGGAATATGACATATGTCTGAATAATAAATCATATCATGTGGCTGTAACATCTGCACATTGAAAACATGAAGACCATTGTGGTTTATGACTGGCTCTGGTTATTCTGGGTATAGTCTGCCCTCTGCATACAGTCAATGATACCCTGTATCTGTGGGAAGCATGCCAAAAGCCAACCTGCTTGTTATTACTTCTGTAACATCTCAGAAAAAGCTCACATATTTTCCAGCTGTAACAAGAAACCTTTTGATGACCTCTCCTGTACCTGTGATCATTTCGATAGAAGATTCCTAATATGTCTCTGGTAGTTGTTATGGACATTACAGCAACTGATAGCCTTAAAAATGAAAGGAACCTTCAAATGAACCCAATGAAACGAATTAATGAACAAGATGGCAATTTTTGAAACGGTAACAGTGACATTAAAATAAAAACAATATAAAAGAAGCATGCATTCACAGACAAACGGGGCTGTATTTTCACTTGGGTTCAGGAAAACCCCAGCGGTGTATTCTCACAACTCACAAAATGTTCACCTAAATCACATGTTACTTTACAAGTGGTGTCCATCTTTTCACACAGGCATAGTGCTGGTGGGTTGTGTGTGAGGAGTGGAGGTGAGGGAGTGAGTTGGTGAACAGCCCACCTCAGTTCTCCAACACAGCATCCCCATATCTGACATTGCTTAAAGGCCCTCTAGACCTTGTCCACACCCCATGCTATCTGTATGGTCCCAATAACCCCTTCTCCTATGTATCCCTACATAGCCACTTACCCAGTAAATCCTATGGGGAGTCCTCAGGAGCCATGCATTCACAAGCAGAGATCACGTAAATCCATTGAAAAATTGTGAAACCTTGAACAATGTGAGAAAAGTCTGCGTTCAATGTCATTATCATTGGTAATGGACCAATAAACAGAAGAGAGAAAACCACTATTATTGTTTGAGTGCCTATATAGTTTGCAAGCAAACAAGAAACCACAAAAATGTAATCTGTTACTCGAGGTTTGTAAACAATTCAATAGTTCTGTATCAGAAAGATCACCTGCCGAGCTGAAAACCAGCCCAGCATTCATAATGGAACTACTATCATAACAAACTTTCTAGCTCCACTGACAGAGCAGATGTCCATTTACATTTCAAAGCAGAATACCTATCAGTCAATGGAGGGGCAGGAGATGTAGACCATTTACTTTACCACCAGAAACAGGGTTTTCTATAAAGCAGCCCAATCTACCAGTCTGATTAACTCAAAGCACAAAAATGTGACAGCTGATGACATTGTTTTAAACATTTTTCAATGCACAATGGTACTTCCTTCATCAGAATTATACTGTAATGCATATGAACAATTCCACAATGGTAAATAATGAAATGATCAAATTATATCTGACAGATTTTTACGATAAATCATGGCGATAAAAATGCACACATTTGAAGCTGTGAAAAATTTCACACTTATGTTTTAGTATGTTACTGACTCCTCAGCTGACTATCCATTTTCTCCTTAAATTTTCAAACTGGGCATGAATTTAGTCCGCTTCAAAACCCTACAAACTACCAGACGATAATGGCATGCAATTGGCCATTTATTTTAGTCCCCTGTACTGCTACAAACCCATTGATCAGAGTTATTAAAGACACATTTCTGCAGATATAGAACAGCCTTAGATCTCTGTTTGCATGTGCAACCTCTCCTGGTCAGTCCATTCTTATATACAATGGACCCCATTAATGTACAGGTTCTGATCTGGTAAGGTATTGATGACACTTCAACAGATTTCCAGTATTTCTTAACAATGTTCAATGCTCTTTTAAGACCTTAAATCCTCTTTATTGAATGTGCCTGGTCCAACCAAATGACCCAGCAACCAGCAGAATTAGAATATTCCACTGAGCATTTATAATAAAACGGCCAATTCAAGCAATGACGTGACACCAAGGATTACATTAGTTTAAAATCTTATTGGCATGCCCTCTGATATGTTACAGCCTGAACAGGGTTTGCCATTGGAACAGGAGGGCCAGTGTACCAGGTAAGCCAGGTGCATGCTGCAAAACTTGTAAGTGATTCACCACAACTCCAAGGTGCACACTGAGCTTAGGCAGAAAAATGACAGGTAACATTTGCGCTACGTAAATGCCAGGCAATGACATCTCCAACAAGAGAGAACCTAAACATCATCCCTTGACATTCAACGACATTACCATCATTGAAACCCCTCACTATCAATATCCCGGGAGTTACCATTGTCAAGAAAGCATCAAAAGTCAAGACCCAGAGGTCTGGAATGCTACATTTTTTCAGTTAAAGTATTTTGAAAGCAAGTTTGTGTCCAACTAAGACTTCTATAGTGGAGGTCAGACATTTAGGCCCAGGTTAAAGAAACTCTATTTTAAGTTGATGACTCCATTATGTTTTGTGAGGAATTCCTTAGACTTTGCAGAAACATGAGCTTTTGTTAAAAAAGTTTGGAGAAAATTTTGTGAAGATTTCAACCAGATTTTCCAGCCTCCTATAGCTCCATAGAAAGAAGATTGGATGGCAGTTTTAGAACATAGAGCACAGTACATAGAACAGTACAGCACAGTACAGGCCCCTCAGCCCTCAATATTGTGCCGACCTTTTATCCTACTCTAAGATCAGAATAACTTACATACCCTTCATTGTACTATTTTCCGTGCCTATCCAAGAGTCGCTTAAATGTCCCTAATGTGTCTGACTCTACTACCACCGCTGGTAGTATATTCCATGCACCCACCACTCTCTCTGTAAAGGATCTACCTCTGACATCTCCCCTATATCTTCCTCCAGTCACCTTAAAATTATGATTCCTCATGACAGCCATTTCTGCCCTGGGGAAACAAATTGCTGGTTATCCACTCTATCTGTGCCTCTCATCATCTTGTACACCTCTATCAAGTCACCTCTCATCCTTCTTGGCTCCAATGAAAAAAGCCTTAGCTCCCTCAACCTTTCTTCATAAGACATGCTTTCCAGTCAAGTCAGCATCCTGGTAAATCTCTGCACCCACTCTAAAGCTTCCACATCCTTCGTATAATGAGGTGACCAGAACTGAATACAATATTCCAAATGTAGTCTAACCAGGGCTCTGCAGGGCTGTAGCATAACCTTGCGGCTATTAAACTCAAACCCTCTATGAATGAAAGCCTTCTTGACAACCCTATCAACTTGGGTGGCAACTTTGAGGGATCTATGCACATGGACCCTAAGATCCCTCTGTTCCTCCACACTGTATTCTGTATTCAAATTCAACTTTCCAAAGTGAATCTCTTCAAAATTTTCCAGGTTGAACTCTATCTGCCACTTCTCAGCCCAATTCTGCATCCTGTCAATATCCCGTTGCAACCTACAACAGCCCTCCACACTATCTCCCACTCCACCAACCTTCATGTCATTGGAAAACTTATGAACTCAGCCTTCCACTTCCTCATCCAAGTATTTTTATAAAAATCACAAAGAGCAGAGGTCCCAGAACTGACCCCTGCAGAACACCACTGGTCACCAAGTTCCAGGCTGAATACTTTCCATCTACTACCACCTTCTGTCTTCTATAGGCCAGCTAATTCTGTATCCAGACAGCTAGATTTCCCTGTATCCCACACCTCCTTACTTTCGGATGAGCTTACCATGGAGAACCTTATCAAACGCCTTGCTAAAATCGATGTACATCACATTCGCTGCTCTACCTTCATCAATGTTTTTTGTCACATCCTTAAAGAATTCAATAAGGTGTGTGAAGCATAATCTGCCCCTCACAAAGCCATGCTGGCTATTTCTAATCAAACTATGGTTGTCGAAGTCATCATCCTGTCTCACAGAATCCTCTCCAATACCTTACCCATCACAGACATGAGACTGACTAATGTGTATTATCCAGGATTATCCCTATTGCCTTTCTAGGACAGGGGAATAACATTTGCCACCCTCCAAACATCTGGCACTTCTCCAGTGGACAGTGAGAATGAAAGATGATTGCCAAAGGCACAGAAATCTCATCTCTCACTTCCTGTAGTAACCTAGGGCATATCCCATCTGACCCAGGTGATTTATCTATTTTTATGATTTTCGCATTTTCAGCAAGCCCTTCTTCTTAACATCAACCTGTTCAAGCATGTCAGTCTGTTTCACGCTGAGCTCAGAAATGTCAAGGTCCTTCTCAGTAGTGAATACTGAAGCAAAGTTTATGGCAATGGATCAGAGCTCCAAATTATTATAAACAATTTTTACTTTTAATTCTGGATTATGTTGTTTTTAAATGGATGACAAAAAAAATGGCAGATTTAAATTCAGTGACTGTCTGATGAAGCCCATCGAAGGTAAAACGTAAAAATGGTTTGGTAAACTTCAAACTAGGGAGAGACTTAAGCAATTACCGGGAGGCGGGGGGCATGGTGGGGAGAGGTGGGGGTATGTTGGTGGTGGTGTGGGGTCATGTCGGGAGGGGGGTGTGTGTGTGACTATCTTCCCTTTATGGCAGAAAGCCACCTCCATATCCCTGTTTTGCTCTCCAGGAATATATAAGGACATGAATTAAAAAGCCAGTTTCAACTCTACTGAAGTGCACTAGTAGTACTACACATGCGTACCATCCTGTGTTTAAGGATTAGCATGTTGTGCAGGTCACAGTAGAAGAATTATCTCATAGGTAACCTTGTGTTCCAGGAAAGGGCAGGCTCTCTCTCTCACACAGAGTGCTGTAAACCAGTTTAAAAAAGAAATCAGGACTTAGAAACTCCCATTAGCATGCAAAACCAAGAGTCTTCAAAATTGTCTATTCAACTGGCAATTATGACTGGAGGGGAAATGTGATTTACAACTGAAGCTGATGGAGTTGTGGATTGTGGCCAGTTATCAATGACAAAAACCCTCTGCTTGCCAACAATAATGTGATTGGTTGTCAGGTAGCTGAACAGTTTGGAACTGTGAACAAGACAGAGAGAAGCCAGTCAGACCCGAAGAGAAACAAACAGGTTTACAGTAGCCAAGAAATTCTCTCTCTCTTTCCTTCAGCAGATATTGCAAGTGGTGCCTTTGAATTGGATAGATCAGAGACCTTTCATAAGTGAAATAGCCACTCTGCATTTCTTGCAAACCAATGGAAGCATTCGGAAAGAAGAAAGTAAAAGAGATCAGATCAACAAGAGCCAACTCAATAGTTCTCACAAACTAAGACGACAAAACTGTTTTCCCAGTTTTCTCTCTGCTGTGTGTTTATTCCTCCTGTTCCTGTCTGTGTGTAAGGGAGCATTTATAAAGCGTTTAGTAGTTTGATTTGTCAAGTTAATTTAGTCTAATTATTTACCTGTAGCGAGAGCCTAGTACTTTTTGTTAAATCTGGCCCTTGCCTTATACCTACCTGGGTTGGAAAATCAGGTAGTTCCAAGATTTCAGGCAATTCTTTGAAAACTTTAATTTTTGTGACAACTTCAGCGATAGTGGGGCTTGATTTGCAGCCACTACCCCAATGAGAAGTGACATTATTTTGGTCAGGCTGATTCCTTTAGGATTTAATTTCCCCATGTTTCAACAATCTCAAAACTAAGTTACTGAGGAGTTCACACAGATGGTATATCTGCTCGCTGAGGCGTGAGTAAGAGTTCTTTTCCCATTGCTGTAAGTTAGGACACACTGAGCTCAGGACACACATGTTTAAGCAGAACTAAGGTTGGGATTTAAAATCTGTTTAAATTGTGCAGATTACCACATAGCTTCAAAAAGTTTGCTTTTGCTAACCAAGATAGGAGCACTCTTGCAGGACATTCGTTTGTCCTGCTACTTACAGACAAATGGGAAGATTTCCAGGTCTCAGCTACCCATATAGGCTCAGGCTACCTGTCAATCATCAGATAGCTCTAAAACTTCCTGGCTTAACTATCCAATTACCAAAAACAGCACTGGGGGTTAATATGATTCTGAAATTCTTTCATTAGGTATGTCATCTTGACCCCGAGGGAAACTCATTTCCTCCTTTTGGGCTGTGACAAGTTTGGGTCTGAGAGCTTGCCACATAACCCAAGTTTATGTGCAGTGCATAACTCACCGTAAAACAAATGAGCACATTGCCACCATCCGCCTGAGCACAGCAAACACACACACCATCAATCAATAGCTCATATACTTGGTGTTGGGAGAATTGCAGCATAACTCTTTGCCTGCCTGCAACAAAAACATGGCCGTTTCCCTGAGGAGAAACAGCAGCATTGACAATGCTGACTTTTGCATGATTTTCAGCTGGTTTCAGCTTTCTTCAGGAAAGAAATCCACTGACAGCTTAACGGACCCATTAGCTGCCCTTGCGTAATCGTTATCATCACTCTGAACAAACTGTTTCGTTCTAAAGCCAAAATACCACAATCATTTCTATCACACTTTTCACTACCACTGAAAAAGCAATAATGTGCTAATATTCTACATTAAACATATTAATGCCCATGAAAACTGGCAAAGACAATATTCTTGTAAAATGGCCATTCTGAGTTGGATGGATTTAGATGAATATTTAAAGAGCTGAGTAGGTATCTTTGAAAAACATGCACATTACTGATTTGCTAAAGACTTTAGTTTAAATTTTTTTTGCTGCAACTACATGTGTCATTTTCTGCACGGCTGTTATTTACCTAATTTCCACATTTAAGGTAGCGCACAAGGAATTCTCTGAATGTATTTTTTTATTTTTGATGAAAACAAGATGGCTGCCAGGCTGCTCAGACAATATCCAAGTTACATGGTCTCCATTCATCCCCGCCACCGCTTCAAAACACAGCGAAGGAAGGTTCCCTTAGGCATCAGGTTGATAATCACATGATAGGGTAATGTTGTTGATATTGTGTGCATGGACATCCCAAAAAGTATTTGGTGAAACACCATTTAACAGGCACGTCTGCGAAGCTGAAGCCCCTGGAACAAAAGGAACATGAATACGAGGTAGTGGTGAATAGTTTTTTCTTAGACTCCAGGAACTGGTTAATAGTGGGGTTCCCAGGATGAGTAGTAGGACTCCAGCTTCACCTGATCTATTTGAACAATATAGATTTTGGTGTGGAGGAAATAATTTCCAAATTTGCAGTGACACAAAACTTGGAAGTATTTTGATCTATGATAAGAATTGTGACATTGGACTTATACAGGCAGGTAGAAAGGAACGACATGTGACAGGCGAAATGTAATGGAGCTAAGTGTGACTTTATGAAATTTTGTGAGGAAGACTGAAGAGAAATGATATACAATAAAATATTCAATTTTAAAAAAGGTGTAGGAGCAAAGGACCTGGAGGCTTATGTGCACAAACTGTGGAAGATGTGAGGACAGGTTGAGAAAATGTTTAGGAGAAAATGTGTAAAAAGAAAAGTGATTACAGTGAACTTTTATAAAACACTGGATCAGCCTCAACTGGACTATTGTATCTAATTCTGGGCCTCACACTTTAGGAAGGATGTGAATGTGTTGGGTAGCATGTAGAATAAATTTCTAAGGATGGTTCCAGGAATGAAGAATTTCAGATAAGAAGATGGAATTGTGAAGCTGAAGCTATTCTTTGTGGAGAAGAGATGGTTAGAGGAGATTTTTAGAAGCATTTAATATTGTGAGGAATCAGGACAGAGTAGATAGGGAGGAATCTATAATCACTAGATAAAGGAGATTCAGAGGGTACTAATTCAGGGCAAACAACAAAATGAACCACAGCAACATGAGGAAACATCCGTCAGGATCTGGAATACTTGCCCTGACTGTGATGGAGGCCATTCAATCATGACTTCTGAAAGGGATGATTATCTGAGGTAGGGAACTTTGCAAGACTGAGGGGACTAGGAAATGAGTGAGAGTAGGTGAGTTATTCATGCAGAGAATGACATGGACAGGTTATGATGTGGAGGTTCAGGTGTTGGACTGGAGTGGATAAAGTTAAAAATCACACAACACCAGGTTATCGTTCAACAGCTTTATTTGGAAGCACGAGCTTTCGAAGAGCTGCTTCTTCATCAGGTGGTTGACACAACTTTTGCATAATTTTCAGTTGGTTTCAGCTTTCTTCAACAAAGAAATCCACTGACAGCTAACTAACCCATTAGCTGCCCTTGCGTAATTGTTATCACTCTGAACAAGCTGTTTTGTTCTAAAGCCAAAATACTACAATCATTTCTATCACGTTTTTTGCTACCATTGATGTAGTAATAATGTGTTGATATCCTACATTCAGCATATTAAATTCCAAATAATCCTGTTGGACTATAATCTGGTGTTGCGTGACTTTTAATCATAGACAGGTTAGGCCAAGTGGCCTCCTTCTGTGCTATAATCATCCTATGACTCTTGAACTCTATACTCCATCGTCTTTATAAGGATAGTGTAACCTAAGGTTCTGCCTCCCTAAGGAAGCCCCACTGAACTCTGTTGCCTGTTGCAAGCTGATCAACAGCTCATCAGATTTTTGAAGTTATGACACTTTGTTGTGCTGTGCTGCCCCCTAGTGTACTGTAAAAACTCATAACTGAGGTTGCTCATATACCTGTTAAATAATACTCATATACCTGTTAAATAATACTCATAAGGCTCAGTACAGTTCCCTAACAGCCCAGATATTTCAATAACAATTGCTTTTAAATCAAGTTGAGTTTCACAGAGGAAAGGAGATGTAACCTTGAAAGCACGTTTTGGTAAATACCTCACAAAAATAGACAATAGACAAGCTGAAAGAGTTTCGTATTCATTATTTTACTTTCCAGAATGTCTTCATTGCAATTCCTTAACATGATTGTTACGAATATGACTTAGATAATATGATTTAGGTAAATGTGTACGGGATCAAAACACAAATTAAAGAATCTGTAGGTATCAGAAGAGAAAACGATCAGTGAAGACAAATGTAGGTCCCTTCCAGTCAAAGACTTGGTAGACCAATTTAAACACATACTTTGTTGTCTTTACAAAGCAGCACACAAACAATGTCCCAAAATGTTTGGGGAATACAGTGTCTAGTAAGAGAGAAGAATTGGAGGAAATCAGTAATGGTATGAAAATGGTGTTGGGGATATTTAAAGGCTGATAAATCCTCAGGACCTTTTAATCTACATTCTAGAATACTTAAACAAGTCGCCCCGGAAATAATGGATGTATTGGTGGTCAACTATCAGGATTGATTGGATTCCTGAATAGTTCCTGTGTGTGAATTGAAGATGCTATAAAAGATTTAATAGCCAAATACTTGGAAAACACTGGCAGGATCAGACAGTTAGCATGAATTTACATAAAGGAAGTCATGCTTGACAAATCTACTGGAATGTTTTTGTGGATATAACTAATAGAGTTGAAAAGGGGAGCCAGTGGGTGTGGTTTTCTTGGATTTTCAGATGGCTTTCGATAAGGTCCCAATGAAGAGATTAGCATGTCCAATTAAAGTACATGGGGGATGATGGGTAGTTTAGATAGATAACTGGTTGGCAGCAGGAAACAAAGAGTAGGAATAAATGGATTATTTTCTGAGTGACAGGCAGTGACTAGTGGAATACCAAAGGGATCAGTGCTAGGATCCCAGCTCTTCACAACATATAGTAATGATTTAGATAGATTCATAGAGTCATAGAGATGTACAGCATGGAAACAGACCCTTCAGTCCAACCCATCCATGCTGACCAGATATCCCAACCTAATCTAGTCCCACCTGCCAGCACCTGGCCCATATCCCTCCAAACCCTTCCTATTCATATACCCATCTAGATGCCTTTTAAGTGTTGCAATTGTACCAGCCTCCACCACTTCCTCTGGCAACTCATTCCATACACGTACCACCCTCTGCATGAAAAAGTTGCCCCTTAGGTCTCTTTTATATCTTTGCCCTCTCACCCTAAACCTATGCCCTCTAGTTCTGGACAACCCCATCCCCGGGAAAAGACCTTGTCTATCCATGCCCCTCATGATATTATAAATCTCTTTAAGGTCGCTCCTCAGCCACCGACACTCCAAGGAAAACAGCCCTAGCCTATTCAACCTGAGAGAGTAATCTGTGAGGAGGATGCAGAGATGCATTGATTTGCTCTTCCATAGCAGTCTATTTTTATTTAACCTGTTTTTCTAATCAACCTGTTCAGAGATATTATTACACACCTCTGGAGGAAGGCCTCCAGGCCTCCCAGTCTGGGGTGGGGTCTCTAACCCTGGAGACATAACTTTTGTTTATTTTTCTCTCGTGTTTCTCTACCTTTCCTTCACATCTCAAGGAGTGGTGTCTGAAAAATTGCCTAGATTTGCCCCCTTTATAAGGTCCAAAAGGAACAATAGTGGCATCTGGTGGTGACAGGATGCAGGTATCAGTGGTGATCCAGTGCAAAGCCAATTCAGTGTCAGTTACCGTTTAAATCCTCACAGTCAAGTGGCACAAAGAGTATTCCATGGTCCATCCTCCAAACCTCCAATGGAGAGGCGACTGGTGGGTACAGTCCATGAATCACCAGTATGCAATCTGTAGATTTCCCATTGATTATATTGAACAGTGAGGAAATTCTAAGAAATTGGCAGTTACCATCTCTGCTTTTCTCTTGAATTCTCCTTCTGATGTCAGCCACCACTGTGTGAGAATTAAACCTGATAACTCTTCAGAATCTGTTGGGAGATCTCTAACACATGAGCTCAGTTGGCATGGATCAATAATGGAACTCTGAGGGGTGAATCTGTGATACCTCTAAATAAGTGGTACCAGCTGGATAAAGAGTGGGAAGCTTACAAACACCCTGTGCCAGTAGGCTGTTTAACTTCAGCTGATTCAATGACAGTAAAACCATTCTGATACTTTCTGCAATGAGATGGGGTTGTCTAGGCATTGGGTATTGCTAAACAACTTACAATCTCAAGAACTCGGTATATGCGCTGTACTCTTGGTTGGAAACAATGAGTACATCAGTCGAATTTCCCTTTAAGGAAGGAAATCTGCCAGCCTAACCAGGTCTGGCCTACCTGTGACTTCAGACCTGCAGTAATGTGCTAAAGTTTTAGCTGCCTTCCTGACTGGTCTAGCAAGCCTTTCAACTCGAGGGCAATTAGGGAAAAGCATCAAAATGCCGACTTTTCCTGCGACATGCATGTCTATGAAATCATAAAATGGAAAACGTACTATGTAAATATCACCATATTCACCAATTTTTCAGATCCAGAAAAAACAGGAAGACTCTTTGCATTTTCACGGTTCTAAAGGTTGGCATCTCCTGATGCCTGCTCTTTCCTTTTTTAAAGTTCATTAATGGGATGTGGACATTGCAGAATAGGCCAGCATTTATTGTCCATCCCTTGTTATCCTGGTGAAAGTGGTGGTGAGCTCTCTTCTTGTACCACTGCAATCCATGTACATCCATAATGCTGTTAAGGACAGATTTCGAGGACCCAACAGCAGTGAAGGTATGACAATCCATATCCAACTCAGGATGGTGAGTGGGTTGGAGGGAAAATGGCAAGAGATGGTGGTGGTGTTCCCATGTATTTGCTATCCTTGTCCTTCTGGCTAGAAGTGGTTGTGGATCTGTAAGGTGCTGTCTACGGAGCTTTGGTGAATTCCTCTATACACTTTGCAGCAGGTGCACACTGTTGCCACTGAGTGCCAGTGATGGAGAGTGTAAATGTTTGAGTGTAAATGTTTGTGGATGTGGTGCCAATCAAGCATGCTACTGTCAGGAATGCCACAATGGGACAGGCTGGTGGTAACCCATTCTGCCTATCAGCCTTCCAAAAGTTGCAATGGTATTGCAAGGGTTTTTTTTAATGAATATATGCTCTTGAACAGCAACAAAAATAACATGGGAAATATACTGAACCAATCCCATGTACTGCCGAAGTAAATAATCTTTTCAAAAACTTTGAAGAAGCATTTGGTTGGAAACTTCAAACTATATTTTTTCTGGCTCTGTCACGGAAGTACAGCAACACAAGGTAATTTCTTGCTATCTCCACAAGATGGCAACGCTGCATCACACCTGAGTTGAAACCCCGCGGAATGGGCTTCAATAACATTGAATGAAAACATTCCAGCAGATTTGAATGTTAAAGTTGGTAATGATAAAGCTGGGGAACTTGTTACACTTTTAAAGTTTCCAGGAACATTCCAAAAAACAAAAGTTTGCACTTGCCATCTAGCAGTGCAAGCGCACTACTTTATTGCTGCCACTGACCACATTGAATTTAGTCTGTCACGATTTGCAAACAAGTGGTTTTAGTTTTTGCATCGGGAGCCAATAGACGTAGGGTCTGTACTGTCAAATTAAATAAATTAGATGCAAAATTTTGTTTTAGATTAAACCATGTTTGCAGTGAAAAGATGTTGCACTGGATTTGAGCCTTTTCTGATCTTAGAATGCCCAAGTGATTTGAGAACTGATGTAATGTAATCAATTTGTAAGTTCAAAGTTCGTGGACACCAGGTCCATCAAGGGACATGACAGTAAATTGGATTTAAGATCAAAAATAGTCTTTTTTGTACAGCAGAGTAGGACTAAAAGAATGCATACCCTATTCCTATTTCTTAGATTTTATCTATGAATTAGCCAACATTTTCTTCTCATGTCCCTGGAGTGCTGGTTAAACCCAAAAGCATTGGACTCTGCGTCAAGGATGCTGGCATGGATAGATATTAAAGATACCACTATATTGGCCCAAACTTGCATTGGAAGTTTCATAATTTCATTTCATTTGACAGAGAAGCTCAGGAACTCAGTTAAAGTTACCCAAACATGAGGCGTTGTCTGGGCACTTGACAATATATCCATTGATTGATACAATGTCCATTTCTAGGTCATGCGGTTTTTCAGTGACCATAAACTAGAGAATGTGTTCACCTCCCAACTTAACAGTTTGAGAAATCAATTGAATTTATAAACCCTTTCTCAGTTTTTAGAAGTTGTCAATATTCACAGGGAAGGTCAAGGAGGTGTTTGAGATATTGGCTGATGGGTATTATTAGTATATTAGGATATAGGCCTGGATTTTCCTGATTTTTCTACTCAATCCAAAAGGGGGAGATTATCTCGAAGGGAAAGCCAGGCCCACAGCAGTCAAAAAGCCTGGTGGATTTTCTAACAATCTGGCAGCTTTCTGGCCGATGGCCGGCTTCCTGCCAGAACTAGGGTCCCAGACTATGAAACCCCAGGCTGTCAACTAAACAGAAGGAGGTGGCTTCAGAACTCAGCAGCAATGATGGAGGTTGTAGCTGTTATTGGGACAACATGCCCCAGCTCCTGGATGGGAGATTACTGATGTGACAGGTAAGTATTGTTTGAAACATAAAAAACCGAGAAAGTAGGAGCAGGAGTAAGTCATTCAGCCCTCTGATTCTGCTCCACTGTTCATGATGATCATGACCGGTCACCTTTCTCAGTACCTTGTTCCTGCCTTCTGCCCATTCCCTTCAATCCTTCCAGGCCTAAGAACTACATTCAACTCCTTCTTGGAAATGTTTTGGCCTCCACCACTTCCTGTGCCAGGGAATTCCACAGGCTCATACACCATGGGTGAAGAATTTCTCTTGGGTAGGGTTTCTGAGTTTGGGGGGTCATAGGAGTTGGGGGTGGGGAAGCTGGGAGAGAGGAGTTCAGAAGCGAGAACAGTGGCGTGTCTCTCATTTGACAGAGCTTCAGTTGGAGGTGAGGAGGTAAATTGGCATTCCCCACCTCTTTTAAGTTTAACATCAGTTGGTGGGGAAAGCACTGGAATTTTTAATTAATGGTAACATTAGCAATATCAAAATGGTAGGAGGAAGGAGCAGCACTTCAAAGTTAAAGAAGGTGACATGGTAAGAAAGTACAGGAATGGGTCACAAAATACCAAATGCAAAAGAGTAGTTTTGCAGGGGCTTTTGGGGAGGGAAGAAGGGTGGTGGAGGAGGTAGGGGAGCCCAGAGTATTGAAGTCCTATTATTCCTTTGTGGTGGTCAGAGGAACACTCCTGCTCATGAAAACCAAAACTGAACTGATTGCATTCTCATTTAAAACTTTTTTTGAACTTCTCTCTGTTGCCAGGTTTCACTGCTTCTAGTCAGTATGACTTGTATGGTCCTGAATTAAAATTCATTGCAATCTAATGACATTGGTGGACCTGACTTCAACATAGTTAGGAGGCTTTTGCCTACTTGAGGCGAGCATGCCCACAGTTAATGATGGAGAAAACAAACTGGTACTTCCTCAACTTTAAACCCTCTGCCTGACTCATTGGGTGAAGGAATGAATTGTGGTTGTGGTTTCTTATTTTATGTTGCAGCAATTTCTTTCATTACTGCTATGTGTAAGTAGTAACATTTCAATAATCATCTCTTTAAAGTGATGGGTTACAAACATGCATTTCAGATAAGGCATAAGCTGTCCAAGTACTTGCATTGGAGGTTTGAAATGTTTTATGTATTGAATCATTTAATTATACAGATATAATTAATACCTTGCATCAAATTGAATGAAATCTAACACATTTTCATTATTTATCAGAATCTCTGATTTTATCAGGCAGAAAATAATATTGACATGAATGAGAACTGCATTTTTAATTTCCAGAAACTCCTTTTACCAGCATGTAATAAAATACTCAGTCGGACCCTTGGGTGTGCTGGCAATGAATATGATTAATATGATGCCCTGAGGCTGATACAACAGGGTTGTGGCTTTCAGTTTAGTCAGCAGAGGGAAGTGTATGCTTTTATATTTTAAATGTCGGTGACATCCTGTAAATGTAGCTTCGTTAAAAAAAAGTTTCATTTTATCCCTTTTCCATGAAAATTTGGTTTCTGGCTTTTTGTTTCTGCCTTTATGTATTTCCTATTGGCTCCTTCAAACATTAATATTGTAGTGGATTCATATTCTGCATGTCTAATCTTAGAGCCTAACTGGATGAATTGTGATCTGTATTTATTTAAGTGTGGAGTGCAAGTTTCCCTCTGATTTCAGTGTCCTGATCTGATATTCAGAGGAAGTGAAGAGCAGAGGGGAAACGATATCCCACAGAAATCAAAGGAGAAATAAAAGAAGATAGCTGTCGAACGGTTGATTCTGGGATTGCATGATCACTGTTACATCATATAGGCAGCTAACCATTTGTAAGCAATTTTCAGACAGCTTGTTGATTTGTTAAGAAGCAGCAGCTTGGATATGATATACTAGTTAATTAGACGATGAAAGTACACAACTATAACAATTGGGATAGTTGACTGATACCAGAGGACAGGCTATCAGTGTAGAATCTGTCTGTCTCATTAAAGTGTCGGAGGCAGAATCCTGTTCTCTAGCCAAGGTGTTAGGGAACTCTCTTTTTTTTGCTCCGTGTTTTATTTAGAGAATACAGCTCCCTGAACGAGGACTGTTACTTCCATGGGTCTTCACTGCCCTTGAACTCTTAGAGTCATAAAGATGTACAGCACGGAAACAGACCCTTTGGTCCAACTCGTCCATGCCAACCAGATATCCTAAACTTGTCTGGTCCTATCTGCCAAAACTTGGCCCATATCCCTTTAAACCCTTTTTATTCATATACCCATCCAGATGCCTGTTAAATGTTGTAATTGTACTAACCTCCACCTCTGGCAGCTCATTCCATATAAGCACCATCATCAGCCTCAGGAAGTTGCCTCTTAGATCCCTTTTATATCTTTCCCCTCTCACCCTAAACCTATACCCTCTAGTTTTGGACTCCCCCATTCCAGTGAAAATACCTTGTCTATTTATCCTAACCATGCCCCTCAGGGTTTTATAAACTCTATAAGGTCACCCCTCAGCCTCTGACACTCCGGGGAAAACAACCCCAGCCTGTTCAGACTCTTTTTCGGCTCAAGCCCTCCAACCCTGGCAACATCCTTGTAAATCTTTTCTGAACCCTTTCAGGTTTCAGAACATCCTTTTTGTTAATACTACCTATGTTCTGGGGGCTGGTAGCTTATGTTTTATCAATCAACTGCCCGAATGCCTTTGGCCAATGATCGCAGGGCAGCTTCTCACGACATCGAATGACTGTTGTGCCTTTGCCCACCATCATTTGAATGTTAGTTTTCGTTCCTTCTAAGGACAAAACCATCTTATTTTTCAAAACACTGCACTTATAACAGGACAGTGTGTTGCTAATAAATCTTTTGTTTACATGTAGAAAGCTAGTTATTCCTGTAAAACTGTTGTGCTACACAGGAAATACAAGAACATAGAACATAGAAAAGTACAGCACTTTGGCCCACGATGTTGTGCCGAGGTTTAATCCTAATGTAAACAATAATAACTTAACCTACACACCCCTCAGCTCACTGCTCTCCATGTGCATGTGCAGCAGTCACTTAAATGTCCCTAACGACTCTGCTTCCACTACCACCGCTGGCAACGCATTCCATGCATTCACAACTCTCTGCATAAAGAATCTACCTCTGACGCCTCCTCTATACCTTTCCCTTAATATCTTAAAACTATGACCCCTCATTCCAATCATTCCTCCCCTGGGGAAAAGTCTCTGGCCATTGACTCTACCCATGCCTCTCATTATCTTGTATTAGGTCTCCTCTTTTCCGCCTTCTCTCCATTAGAAAAGTCCATGCTTTTTCAACGTTTCTCCATAAGGCAAGTCCTCCAGTCCAGGCAGCATCCTGGTAAACCTTCTTTGCACCCTCTCCAAAACTTCTGTATTTTTCCTATAGTAGGGTGGCCAGGGAACTGGACAAAATATTCGCGGCTCTTAAATTCGACCCCCCTGTTAATGAAAGCCAAAACACCATATGCTTCCTTAACAACCCTATCCACTTGGATGACAACTCTGAGGGATCTATATACTTGCACACCCAGATCACTCTGTTCGCCCACACTGCCATGAATCCTGTCTTTAATCCTATATTCAGCATTCAAGTTCGACCTTCCAAAATGCATCATTTTGCATTTATCCAGGTTGAACTCCATCTGCCATTTCTCAGCCTTGCATCCTGTCTATGTTGTGCTGCAGCCTGCAATAGCCCTCGATACTATCGACGGCACCTCCAACCTTTGTGTGATTTGTAAATTTACTAACCCACCCCATAACCTCCTCATCCAAGTCATTTATAAAAACTACAAAGAGCAGAGGCCCAAGAACAGAGCCCTGCAGGACCCCACTCAACACTGACCTCCAGGCAGAATATTTTCCATCTACAACCACTCTTTGCCTTCTGTCCCAACTAATTCTGAATTCAGATAGCCAAGTCTCCCTATATCCCATACTTCCTGACTATATGAATGAGCCACCATGGAAAACCTGATCAAATGCCTTGCTGAATTCCATGTACACCACAACCACTGCTTGACATTTGTTGACCTGTCTTGTCACCTCCCCAATTAAATATCTTAGCTGAGGTAACTGCTCCTTTCCCTCTCCAAGGCTATGGTAAATGTGAGGCAGTTGTAATCACTGTCACCAAAGTGTTCTCCCACCGCAAGGTCTTCACCTGTCCTGGCTCATTGCCGAGCATCAAATCCAAAATGGCCTCTCTCCTCGTCGGCCTGTCTACATACTGAGTAAGGAAACCCTCCTGAACACACCTGACAAAAACGGCTTCATCCAAACCATCTGCACTTAGGAGGTTCCAGTCAATATTGGGAAAATTGAAATCACCCGTAACAACAACCCAGCTACATCTGCATTTTTCCAGAATCTGTCCACCTATGAGTTCTTCAATCTCTCTACTGCTATTAGGTGGTCTGTAGAAAACCCCCAAAGCGGTGGCTGTTCCCTTGCTGTTCCGAACTTCCACCCATACTGACTCAGTGTACAAACCTTCCTCAACTGTCAGGCTCATTGAAGTCAGCTTCTTTTTGGTTGGCACGGTGGCACAGTGGTTAACACTGCTGCCTCACAGCGCCAGAGACCCGGGTTCAATTCCCGTCTCGGGCGACTGACTGTGTGGAGCTTGCACATTCTCCCCGTGTCTGCGTGGGTTTCCTCCGGGTGCTCCGGTTTCCTCCCACAGTCCAAAAATGTGCAGGTCAGGTGAATTGGCCGTGCTAAATTGCCCATAGTGTTAGGTGAAGGGGTAAATGTACGGGTGAGTTGCGCTTCGGTGGGTTGGTGTGGACTTGTTGGGCCAAAGGGCCTGTTTCCACACTGGAAGTAATCTAATCTAATCAACTAAATATGGAATATCAGAGAATATGGTCTCAAACAGGACCCCAATTTCCAACAGAATAGACGTATAACCACTCAGATGGAGCAATACATTGCAATCCATCTGAGTGCAATCCAGCAACTTAAAATAGATTGGAAACAACATTGCATAAAAGAAAATAAATAGATAGAGTAATCTGATTAGCTGAACCTTGCACATTTACTGTCAATGAAATATCTCTCTTCATGTAACAAGGTTCAATAATTGCCTGGACCTGGCTGCGATGATTCCAGCTTCAGTCTAAAACTCTTCCAATATTTTTGGAAAGTAAAAAGATTAAGCCTTACACAGCAGGGAAAATATACAATTCCTTTTTTTTGAATTTTCAGTTTCCTTTCCTTGTAGGTCCTGTCTCAGGTTGGGCTCAGATCCATGGTTGGTACACCATGAGTAAGTGTGGATCAGGAGTTGTGTCAGATACTTGGATTGCAGAAGAACACTGACTATTCAAAAAAATCCCATGCTGAGCTGAGATGTGAAATGGGTGCAAGCTCTTTATTGTGAAGGAGATTTATTCCATGGATTTTTCAATACAAGTATGTTGGTACTCTCAATCACAAGAGACACTGGAGTGGTGAACTCTAGTGGTGATAGAAATGCCACATGTGAGGGAGTAATGTACACAAAAATAGATGGCAGTGAGTTCCACCTATTGAGTGGCTGAGAAAGCCCTGTGTCTGCGTGGGTTTCCTCTGGGGGCTCCGGTTTTCCTCCCATAATCCAAAGATGTGCAGGTTAGGTGAATTGGCCATGCTATATTGCCCATAGTGTTCAGGGATGCGTAGGTTAGGGTAGGTTAGTTAGGAGTAAATATAGAGTAATGGGTTTGGGTGGGAGACTCTTAGGAGGGTTGGTGTGGACTTGCTGGGCTGAATGGCCTGTTTCCACACTGTAGGGATTCTAAAAAGAAAAGAAGAGGGTGAAGTTTTCACCTAGGCTGATTTTGTTTGACTTACTTTTGTTGCCAGGAGCATGTTTGGCTATATCGGTACCATGTACAGTCCTTGGGAATATTGCCACATTATGAAATTGCAATGCTTTGTGATATTCATGCCATTTGTCCAGGAGGAAACTAATGAAATGATTAATACTGCAGAATAATTGTATCCCTGATGTATTTTATATACGTGTGTGTGTTGCTGGTTTGGTCTGTGTTGCAGATATTCTTAGTGACAGCCTGTAATGAATAAGGGTGGTCGTGACCTTAGCAGCCACCAACAGAGCATATGCATTGTGTGCGGTAGGCTGCAGCATAACAATGTGGCAGCTTTTAATACAAGGCACAGTGTCTACAGGCACTGCTCCACATCTAAATGCAGATTAGAACACCTTTGTCTTAACTCGGAAGACCAAATGTGCAGTTGTCAGGCTCTGTATCACTCCTCCACTGCTTCCAAGTGGGTCTGCACCAGGAGAATCCATTGTGCTCCCTCTGGAGGTGGAAGGTAGCAGTGCAGGTGTTCCATTGTCAATGGCAGGGACCAAACAGGATGGAGTCGGGCAATGAAGGTTTTGTCATTTCTCTGCAACCCCTCTCAGACAGGGCTGCAGCTGGAGCTGCAAGCCATCATAGTGAAGGGCTGCCCCCTCACAATGAAGATAAGGCAGTTGCAGTCAAAAATAATTTTAATCTTTGCATGTGTTCTGAGGGTGCCTCCATCTTGAGGCAGCCGCAACCATTCTGCTGCAGCTCCACCCACTTTTCCCAATAGGGCACTAACCTGGAGCACTCACTGGGCCAGTGGGTAGCTGGCCTGCCCACTGCCCCTAATTCAACAGTCTTCCCGAAGGTGACTTCTTAACTAGCTGCCTCTGGAAAGATAATGCAGGCAAGTGACCACGCGTCGCCAGTGGGAGAGAAGCAGCACTGGGTCCAGGGTCAAGATCAGTAAGATTCTTCCCCCAGTGTCATACCCCATTACAACTTTCCACCCTTCTAATACCTTGGAGGTCTGGAGGAGAAGTCTCCTGGAAATGCGGCCCACCCCCCCCGTCCTGGACCATAGGGGATCAGCAGTAAGATCAGCAACACATGAGACCTAGGCAGAAGTGGGTACTGCAGATGCTGGAGATTAGAACCAAAATTAGAGTGGTGCTGGAAAAGCACAGCAGGTCTGGCAGTATCCAAGGAGCAGGAGAATCAACATTTCGGGCAAAAGCCTGGTGAAGGGCTTTTGCCCGAAACATCGATTTTCCTTCTCCTCTGATGCTGCTTGACCTGCTGTGCTTTTCCAGCATCACTCTAATCTACACATGAGACCTAAGCATCCAATCAGAAAGTCATCAGAGGAACTGTGAAAAAATGGATATCGAGCTCATTAGGTCATTCTGAGTTGCTGTTGGATTTGGAGTCTTTGAAAATGGCTCATTAAGGAAAATTACCATGGTTTCGAGAAACATCGGCCCTGTAAATATTAAAGAAAACCTTTTCGCAAAGCAAGGGAGGATTTTATAAATTGTCTGGAAACTCATTAAGCGATCTAAATCATTGATTCCACCCCCACCCCGCAGATATAACTCCCTCGCACCTCCTAAAAATGCTTGGACTGCAGACTGCTTCCAGTCATGTGTTGGTAGTGCTGCTGTCAGCCATTCTGGGACTTGTCCGTCACTAACACTCAGAGCCCTTGTTTCAGTGCTCACAGGCTGCCCCTATCCTCTTGCATCGTCTCTTTCTAGTTCCTTCCTCTCTTTTTTTTAATGTTATCACTTCTCAGGCTAATTAAGAAGCAGAGAGGAACCAACCTTTTAAACAATGATAGACACGCTGGTGTGAGGATCTGCTTCTGTTTTATAGGGATATTTCATGCCACAGATCTGGCAGTCATCTGTCCTGATCTGTCTGTGACCCCTACCTGCTGCTGGGTGGTCTGAAGCTGGCTATGATTGGTGTTTCGCAGTAACTGCTGTTAATAATAGCACAAAAGAATAAACGCCAGATTAACTTGTGTATGCTGTCTTCATTCTAGCCCTCTTGCAGCTGCACCTAATCCTGGAGCTCACCCGTAACTTTGAAAAGTAACCTTTCTTTTTCCCAATCATTTTCCGTCAGTTTAGCGAACGTGAAAAGGTCTGACCTGGTTGGATCTTGGCTTCCTGAGAGAAGAAACCACCAACTTGCCAGGAGTTATCTTTTAGGTGAGAGAGTTCCTTTAGATTGTCTCCCACTTGGCCTCTGTAACTCGAGAGATATCCCAACTGATGTAAGGAAATGGGCATCGCAGCAGCTCCACTGAAATTATACCAGCAGAGCAGGAGGAACTCTGAAATTCATCATGAGCAATCACTCTGTAATGAGTATGATTGTCCGCCCACCTAGGAAATTCCATATCAATGGTCATGTGTTCTGTGACTCCTTGCCTGGCCAATGAGCCCAATTCTAGTGCCACAACACACAGGTTTTGAAGGTGATGTCTCAGGAACCTTGGTGGATTTCCACATTGCACCTTGTAGATGTTACACACACACACACAGACGCACAGACACACACACACACACACACCCCACTATCACTGTGCATTAATGGAGGGAATATATGTTGGTGGATTTCCACATTGCACCTTGTAGATGTTACACACAGACACACAGACACACACACGCACACACACACAGACACACACACACCTCACTATCACTGTGCATTAATGGAGGGAATATATGTTTATGAAGGTAAAGTTAAGCAAGTAGACAGCTTTGGCTGGATGGTATCAAGCTTCTTGAGTGTTGTTAGAGCTGCACCCATTCCAAGCAAGTGTAGACTACTCCAGCACACTCATGACTTGCACTTTATGAATGGTGCACAGAGTTAGAGAGGTCTGGAAGTAAATTACTCACTGCAAGATTCCTAGCCTCTAACCTGTTCATTTAGCCACAGTACTTACATGACTTGACCAGTTCAGTTTCTGGTCAATGGTAAATCCAGGATGTTGATCTTGGAGAATTCAATGATGGTGATGCTGCCAAATTTGAAATGGGAAGTCTCAAGAAGATTGACACCCTATAGGACAAAGCAACCCACTTGATTGGCATCACATCCACAAACATTCACTCCCTCCACCCCGATGCTCAGTAACAGCAGTGTGCACTGTCTACAAGATGCACTGTATTTCACCAAAGGTCCTTAGACAGCAACTTCCAAACATATGACCACCTCCATCTAGAAGGACAAGGGCAGCAGATACATGGGAACCCATATGTTGTTGGTTCAAAATCTTGGAACATCTAATCCAGTGATATTGTGGCTGTACTTACTACATTGTTTCAAGAAGGCAGCTCATCAGCACCTTCTCAAGGGCAACTAAGAATGAGCAATAAATGCTGAATTAGGCAGTGATGATCACATCCCACAAGTGAATGAATTTTAAAAAAATGGTAAAGATGGTTGAATCTAGGACACTAACCTCAGGAGCTCTTGCAGAGACATCCTGGGACTAAATGATGAACCTCCAATGACCACAACCTCTGTGCCAGCTTTGTTTCCAATCAGTGAAGGGTTTCCCCTTGATTCCTGTTGTTTCTAGTTTTGCCAGGGTTCCTTCATGTCTCCTTGGCATACTTGGTTAAATGCAACTTGAATGTCAACTGTAGTCACTCTGTCACTCTCACCTAGCCAGAAGAATTATAACACCATAGGAGACAGAATCAAAAATAAGCCTTTCAATCTATCAAATCTGCTCTGTCAGTGAGATCATGGATAATCCTTGACTTCACTTTCCTTTCTTTTTCTCATAACCCTTGATTTCATTGCTGATTAAAAATCTGTCTAGGCCTTGAATATACTTAAAAACCAGCCTCAACATCTTTGGTGTAAAAAATTCACTACCATCTGAGAGAAAAAAACCCTTTTCCTTTCTGTCTGAAATGGGTGACCCCTTACTCTGAGATGATGCCCTCTGATCCCAGGTTCTCCCACAAGAGGAAACAACTTCTCAGTATCAACTCTCTCAAGCCCCATAAGAATCTTGAATGTTTCAATATGGTTCCCTGTCATTCTTCTAAACTCTGATGAGTATAGGCCTAAGCTACTGAACTTCTCATAAGAAAATCTGTCTATACCCAGGATCAGCTTAATGAAACTTTATTGGGCAGCCTCCTGTATATGTTTCCTTAGACAAGGGGCCCAAAATTGTTCACAGTATCACAGCTGAAGTCTAACAATTGGTACCTTGTATAGTTTAGCAAGACCTCACTATTTACGTGTGCCATTACCTTTGAAATAAAGGCTAACATTGCTTTTGTTTTCCCTATTACCCAATGAACTTTGGATGCTAACATTTGTAATTCACGCACTAGGATTCCCAAATCTCATGTGCCACAGCTTTCTGAAATCTTTCTTTACTTAAATAATATTCATCTCCTCTCTTCTTCCTACCAAAGTGCATAAAGTACCATTTTCTTATATTCCATCTGCCAAGTTTTTATCCATCTCCCCTTCACTTAACCTGCGTCTATTCCTCTGTAGACTCTTTGTGTCTTCTCCATCACTTGCCTTCCCATCTATTTTTCACTTGGTGCCTGACATTACTACATTCACTTTGTCATCCAAGATATTAATATATAATGGAAATAACTATGGTCTCAGCACTGACCCCTGTGGCACATCACTAGTCACAGGTCATCATCCTGAAAATGCCCCCTTATCCAACTATCTGTCTTCTAATATTAATCAAACCTCCATCCATGGTAATATAGTACCACCATGATCTCTTGACTATCGGTGTACTTGTGGAGTCTCCTCCTACAGTGAACTATTTCATTGTTCACCATCAGTCATGACAAAATGCTTATGATTATGCTGTGTGGCATCCAAGTTGTTCTGTGTTGTAGCTTCACCAGGTTGACATTTCATTCTTAGTTATGCCTGGTGCAGTTCCTGGAGTGCTCTGCTGCACTCTCCATTAAACCAATGTTGATCCCCTCTCTTCATGGTATTAGTAGAGTGGGGATATGCTGAGCCATGAGGTTGCAGATTGTGCTGGAGTATGATTATGTTATAGCTGATGGTCACAGTGCCTCATGGATGGTCAATCTTGAGTTGCTGGATCTGTTTAAAATCTCTCATTTAGCATGGAGTCACACAGCATGATGAATATTACCCTCAATATGAAGGTGGGATTTGGTCTCCACAAGGACTGTGTGTTCATCAATCATACCAATGCTGTCATGGACAGATGCATCTACAGCAGGCAGATTGGGGAGGGTGAGGTCAGGCATGTTTTTTTCCTCTAGTTGTTTCCCTCATCACCTGCCATAGACCTAGCCTAGCAACTATATCCTTTAGGACCTGACCCGCTCGATCAGTAGTGCTGCTGCCAAGTCAATCTTGGTGATTGACATTGAAATTGCCCACACAGGGTGCTCTTGCCACCCTCAGTGCTTCCTCCAAGTGGTGTTCAACATGGAGGAGTACTGATTCATCAGTTGAGGGAGGGGGTGTGTATGGTCATGAGCAGAATATTACCTTGCCTAAGTTTGACCAGATAAGATGACAATAATTGGGGTCCAGAGTCAATGATGAGGACTTCCAAGCAACTTCTTCTCAAATTTCTACCACTGTGCTGCTATCTCTGCTGGGTCTATTTTGTTAATAGAACCGGATATATCCAAGGATGATAATAACGTTATATAGGATATAGTCTCTAAGATATGATTCCATGAGAATGGTTATATCAAGCTGTTGCTTGACTAGTCTGACTTGATTGAGCACTTGAAACCTATTCTCACTGGAACGTGGGATGATCTTATGTTGTTCAATTCTGTGTCAGCTTAACAGGATAAATATGGAGAGAACATTTCCCCACATGGAGTAATCTAGAAATAGGGGACACAGTTTTAAATAAAGGATTTCCTATTTGAAACAAAGATGAGGAGGAACTTTTCATTCAGAAGTCATTAGCGTTTGGAAATGTCTGCCAGAGAAAGCATTGTGCACTGGGTCACTGAATAAGTTCAAAACTAAGTCAAAAAAATGTTGGTCTACAAAGGAGTTAATTATAATGGCAGTGGTTAGGGGCAGGCAGGAAAGTACAGGTAAGGCCACAATTAGATCAGGTTAATGGCATTGCAAACTCAATAGGTGGAATGGCCTTCTGTTATCTTGTTAAGTTCTCATACTCTTCCTTATATGTCTTAATTTACCTCTATCTCATTACTTCATTTCTTCCTCTCTCCTTTGAGTTTCTTTTTGTTCAGCAAAGGCCTATGCAGAGTCAGATAGAGGACATCTGTGTGATTGCTTCTTGGCTTGAACTCTCACCAGGTAGATGTGAAAGAAACTAATAGAGGTATGTTTTCAAAGTTAAAAATCATACAACACCAGGTTATAGTCCAACAGGTTTATTTGAATATATATTAATATATAATTTCAGCTGTACGACACTGCAATCTTTTGCTAAAAATTCTGTCTCTTATGATTCTGCTCCACAGCTACTGATGAAGGAGCAGCACTCTGAAAACTAATGCCTCCAAATCAGCATGTTGGACTATAACCTGGTGTTGTGTTATTTTTAACTTTGTCCAACCCCGTCCAACACCGGCACCTCCACGTTATGTTTTCAAAGAGGAGGGAAGAAGCACTAAGGTGTAATTTGAAGGAGAAAATATTTAATGAATCCCAAAGTATGCAGTGTAAGAATATAAAAACAATTGCTGCCATTTGCAAATCTGTCTGACAGTAATTACTCCTTCCTGTTAGACTTCGCATTGCTGGGGACAGGGTGTAAGATTACTACCTGAGATATTTATGTAGGCAAATTTCCATTTAAAATGTTGACATAAAAAAATTATAAAGAAAGCAATTACAGTCAGGATGGGAATTTAATGAGGTCTGTGCTGGTTAATTTATCTGTTGTCCTCATAACCTCCTTTACTTGGAAACTAGATTTCATTTTCTTTTCTGAGAGTGAAATTGGTCAAAGTCATCCATGTGAAATGGGCACGTAATGAATCAGCAGAACCTTTTGCCCTGTGTCTAATTGTCTTTTCCATTGACTTCAAGGTAAAATAGGCATGAACCAGTTTTGCATTACCGGTGAGAATCACTTTCAGTGTCACGCTGGGTTCAATGTGTAAAAAAATTAGTAATTCATTTCAAAAGCTTCTTTTTTTTTTAATCTGTTGCCACCTATGTTTATCCAGCTGCATTTCACCTGGCCTTCTTTGCTACTATTTATTTTATCGTTACAGCTTGAGAGGTTTGTTAACTCATTTTTTCTTTGATTCAAGATCCAAGATAGTAACATAGAAACAAAGAAAAGGAGGAGGTCATTCAACCTTTTTCACTCTGCTCCACCATTCCATATGATCATGGCTGATCCTTTATGTCAACACCATATTCCCACTTTCTCTTCTTACCCCTGGATGCCCTTTGTATCTGAAACATTGCCAACCTCTTCCTTGAATATACTCAGTGACTGAGCTTCCACAGCCTTCTGTGGTAGCAAATTCCACTGCTTGACCACTGTCTGAGTGAAGAAATGTTTCTTCATCTCAGTTCTAAACAGCCTACCCCCACATCTTGTGTGCTTCGGTTCCAGCCTCCCTGGTTTGCGGAATCATCCTCCCTGCACCTTGTCGGTTCAGCCCTGTTGGAATGATGTATGTTTCAATCAGATCCTTTTTCATCCTTCTAAAGTGTAGTGAATACAGACCCAGTCAAAACAGTCTGTCCTCACGCAACAGTTTTGCCATTCACAGTACCAGCCTAGTGAACCTTTGCTGCACTCCCTCAATGGCAAGCTTTTCCTATCATAGGTAGGGCAACCAAAGCTGCACACAATTCTCCAGGTGTGATTTTACCAAGGCCATCTATAAATGCAGTCAGACATCTCAACTTCTGAACTTAAATCCTCTTACAAATAAAGCTAATATACCGTTTGCCTTCCAAAATGCTTGCTGTACTTGCCCGTCTACTTCCATTGACTGGTGTACAAGGTCTCACAGACCTCTTTGTACATCCACATTTCCCAGTTTTTCACCATTTAACACCAGTTTCCTGAAACCAGTCGACTGACCTCATCAGGTCACCAGCTCCCCACCCCTCCAAAATGTCAAAATTCAGTTCAAATTCCCTCAAGCCACATTCTCCCAAACCAGATTCCCCCAAACCAAACCAGGTGATATTCCTTCAGAACACACTCCTCCATTGCACACTTTCCTATCACCAGGATCATTCTTGAGTTTGATTTTTGTAAAAATTTTTTATGAATGTGAATGTTACCAGCATTTATTGCTCTTCCCTATGTGATGGTTGTAACAAAGTCAGCTAGCTGGACTTCATAGAATAGGAGTTTCTTGATTGGGGTATTAATCTGGTCTAAACAGGGAAACCTGATGGACATAAAAGGATGCATGCCAGAGAAATTGGTCCCTCCAAAAGCTTGACTCCGTGAGAATCAGTGCTATTGTCAAAGGCTATCTATTCAGAAATAAAGGGTATTTGGTGATGAGATACAGGGCTCCAAAGAGTTATAGAGTCATAGAGCCATTGAGACGTACAGCATGGAAACAGACCCTTCGGTCCAACCCGTCCATGCTGACCAGATAGCCCAAACAAATCTAGTCCCACCTGCCAGCACCTGACCCATATCCCTCCAAACCTTTCCTATTCATATACCCATCCAAATGCCTCTTAAATGTAGCAATTGTACCAGCCTCCACCACTTCCTCTGGCAGCTCATTCCATACACATACCACACTCTGTGTGAAAACGT
>NC_057712.1:94960213-94981499 GCF_004010195.1 Chiloscyllium plagiosum
AATCAGTCCTTGCCTTTCCAAATACATGTACATCCTGTCCCTCAGGACTCCTTCCAACAACTTGCCCACCACTGACATCAGGCTCACTGGTCTATAGTTCCCTGATTTGTCCTTACCACCCTTCTTAAACAGTGGCACCACGTTTGCCAACCTCCAGTCTTCCGGCACCTCACCTGTGACTATCGATGATACAAATATCTCAGCAAGAGGCTCACTTCTCTCGCTTCCCACAGAGTTCTAGGTACACCTGATCAGGTCCTGGGCATTTATCCACCTTTATGCATTTCAAAACATCCAGCACTTCCTCCTCTGTAATGTGGACACTTTGCAAGATGTCACCATCTATATACCAGATGGGATTTTAATGACAATGACATTGATTACATGGTTATTATTCAACTAGCTTGTTATTGAATTCAAACTTTGCCTTAGGAATAACTGATCCAGTGATATTACCATTCCACCACTATCTCCACTCACATTACACAACTATAGTTGTAGGTGGAGAACACTCACCTCCAATTTCATCTCCTTTGCTCAGTAGAGTGCCTTATTTATACTTCCCTCACTAGCTGCATAATCCAGTTCAGGATCTGTAAGAAATTGCTGCTATAAATCTCCATCTGAGCATAAGCAGTCAAGCCATTCTACTCTGGCAGCAGCATATTGTATGAAATTTCACTGAAGCAGTGGACATCTTATCAGCTAGCTGGACAGCCAATGGGAGACCCACTTAAACTCTTCAAGGCAAGGCTTTCTGAGTCTAATGTTATTCAGGCATTGGCAAATGGTGTAATTTTTGACTTTGTTAATTGTTAACCTACATGCCATAAAGCTCTGATGGGGTGGGGGTGGACATTTCTATTGAGTCAGATATCTTGATGTTTATTTACAGCAATAACAATTTACAAGGCTATGATATCACAGACTTACACACACAGCTTGGGTTCTGTACTTCCTGATGTTACTACAGGTTTTACACATAACCAATGAATTAAATTGGCTCAATGATACAGAGTGAGAGACTAAAGGTGAGGTGGGTATATTTGTACCAAAACATCACATGCTGTAATGTCATGTAGCAATCTTAAAGGTACAGGCTTGTCTGATCCTGAATATATTCAATAATACAAACATTCCCTTTCTCTCTTTAAAGAATAGGAGCCATGTAGAAGATACATGCACATAATTGTCTCTATACAATTTTCTCTATATATTCAGATGACACCTCAATAAATATATGACATGACAAGTTGTGGTCCTTACACAGTTCTCATGACTTTATGGTGTAGTGATGAGGAGGTGCTGGTGTTGGACTGGGGTGGACAATGTTAAAAATCACACAACATCAGGTTATAGTCCAACAGAGCACTGCTCTTTCATCAGATAGCTGTGGAGCAAGATCGTAAGATCCTGGCTTTTGATCCTGCTCCACAGCTACCTGATGAAGGAGTAGTGCCCTGAAGCTAGTGCTTCCAAATAAACCTGTTGGACTGTAACCTGATGTTGTATGATTTTTAACTTTATAGTGTAGCTTCACTCTGCAGTTTGCTGTCTGTCATCACAGATGGATGTTTATCATTTGTTGTTGATGTGTGTTTGTTGTTTGATCTGAGATCTGGTCAGCCGTTGCCAAAGTGTATGAGATTGATGTTGCATTCTGGAAAGTTTGCTGCTGCAACTTATGGATATGTCACTTTATGCATCATTGTAATATATAGATCTGTGCATGCTGATACGACAATGATAGGATGTCCATCCATTTCCACAATGTACAGATTTTATGTGCCCATCTCAAGGATTTGCGTTGGCATTTCAAAGGGATAATGCTGATAAATGAAATGTTGGACACTTTTAAGTGGATGGGTTATTTTGAATAGACAGCACCACACGCTATCAGTTTCCAGAGTACATCGCATGTAAAATACACAAAGAGATGATATTTGCACTTGCACCAGTATCAATTTTGGTATATTACACATGTCTGGATATGTCACTTGAATGGAGTTAAAGGCTACAGCTTTTCTGACAGTGTTCAGAAAGTTTATATCGGAGTGTAATTTTAAAGATTTGCCATAGGAACATTTCCTGTACTTACAAAAGACTTCTTTGCATTGTCTTCTGACTTACGTACGAACTGACTATGAACAGACTTTAGAACAGAAAATGTTCACTACGCAGGGAAAGCCTCTATTTACAAGGCTACAATATCATAGACTTAAATGCATAGTCTGGGTTCTGTGCTTACTGATTTCACATACAAAACTGACTGACTGCATTATACATAAACAGAGCAACCGAGGGTGAGGTGGATACCTTGGTACCAGAGTATCACCTGTTCCAATGCTGCGTAACTGTTATAAAGATACAGGCATGTCTGGTCTGGAAGCTCTGCCATAGTACAACAGCGAGGCCACCAACATGCTGAAATCTCACCCAGTAAACACTGCTAGTCAATTTGGATCAGGCAGTTCTCACACTCGACAGCGTGACTCAGGAGGCCATGTCCACATCTGGAAGGACACACAGAATTGTGCAGGCCCAAGGTATAAGGGGTGTATTGTTGGTGAATTTCTGGGCTTGGGGTCACAGGAAACCAGATGGAAGGAGGTTGGAAGAAAGGTTGGGGCTTGGCCCTCAGTGAACATTTCCTGCCTTATATCCAGTCCCTAATCAGGCCTTGATTAAGGTACCCCCCCATTATTGCTAACAAGTGTCCAATGCAGGTTGACTCGTCTTACATGCCACATGGCAACAGGTTAATCCCAGCAATGGCAGAATGAATATCTAAGTGATGTTTAATTGGCAGCAGGTTGGGAAGTAGAAGAAATTCTTTCTGATCAGTTTGCAGTATTAAGCAAATGTCGGCAGGTAATCAGGAGGTCTTCATAAAATTAACCTTCCTGAACTCTTTGCTTGGTCCTACTATATGAATATGCTAGATTTGGAAGGCAAGAATGCCTGGCATAACACCTGCCCAATTTCCAACCCATTCATTTAAGTGCGTAAACTGACTAGGGTCCATTATTGCAATCTTCCCTGTGCTTCAGCCAGGCAATGCTTCATCTATTGCTGGAACTAACTGTGGCTGACACCTCCCTGCCACTTTCCTGCTGTGTTACACACATCCTCTTCCTCAGATTCATTCTCTGCTCTTGCAACATGTTGCTCTGCGTCTGATCTTCTTGGGTGACAACCTCATGCAGCACACATTTAAGAGACTTTATTGTAACACATAGCTGCAATCTCGAGTAGAGTAAACAACAGAATTCTGGATTAGTGGTGCTGGAAGAGCACAGCAGTTCAGGCAGCATCCAAGGAGCAGCAAAATCGACATTTCAGGCAAAAGCCCTTCATCAGGAATAAAGGCAGTGAGCCTGAAGCATGGAGAGATAAGCTAGGGGAGGGTGGGGGTGGGGAGAAAGTAGCATAGCATCTGCAGTCATTGTTTTTACCTCGTTGATTTTAACCCTACTGCGAATCCTCTTGCAAGGATGCCTGCCTTGAAGAAGTTTTCCTCCTCTCTCTACAAGAATCTCAGGGAGTCCCTCTCCCACTGCAACTCCCAGGTCATTTCCTCTGTCCCGAAGCTCTTCAACCATGTCGTGAAACAAACTCGCTACCACAGCCACATTTGCTTCCTCAATGCCTCATTTCCCCTCCCCTCACCTCACCCTAGTTCCAAACTTCCAGCTCAGCACTGTCCCCGTAACTTATCCGGACCTGTCCTACCTGCCTATCTCCTTTTCCACCTATCCACTCCACCCTCTCCTCCCTGACCTATCACCTTCATCCCCTCCCCCACTCACCCATTGTACTCTATGCTACTTTCTCCCCACCCCCACCCTCCTCTAGCTTATCTCTCCATGCTTCAGGCTCACTGCCTTTATTCCTGATGAAGGGCTTTTGCCCTAAACGTCGATTTCGCTGCTCCTTGGATGCTGCCTGAACTGCTGTGCTCTTCCAGCACCACTAATCCAGAATCTGGTTTCCAGCATCTACAGTCATCGTTTTTACCTAAACAACAGAATTGTTCAGACAGTGCATGTCTGACTTGCATAGCAGTAACTCCAGAGACGCCATTCATTTCCTGAAATTGATCTTTTCCAGCAACGTGGAGGGGCTGATAATGAGTTTGCAGAATGTTTGCACCCTATCTAATCTGACTTGATCTTACACCATGTCTGTCTGTTGATGTTGGAAAATAAACTAGGCAACTGGACAAACTAGGCCACCAATACATTATCTCCTGTTTTGTACTATCCAGGAAGCCCAATTTCACCCCCACTTTGTGTACTCTCTGTGATAGCCACTAAATCTAATAAAACATTCTGGGTGCTTGCTGCATCAATAAATGTATATAAAGATTTTCAGTGCAAAGGAAAACACGCTTCAATGCTATTTTAAATACAAAAGATTTTGCTTTATTAATCAGCCCAGTGTAGACACTTTTCATGCAATCTATGTTGAGGCAGAACTTTTCCGAAAATTGTGAGATTTAGTGATGAACAACGGCGAAATCATTTAAGGATTCAATGTAGCAGTTTGCCTTTAACTGTTTCTCCTTTCTCCTTCAGACCTAGAAAGTAGGAATTAATTCTCCAGCCATTGCCCACCATCAGCAATGACCGGGGCACCTTATGAAATCGGTCATATTGGCTGGATTTTTCTGGGCCCTTTGAGAGAGGTCGAGAAGTGGGAAGGCTATCAAAGTGGCATGAGACAGCATCGAGTATAGGTGCTTCCCGTCACCATGACTATTTTGCCAGGGGTGAGAAACCTAGCAGCTTGGATGCCCACCAAGAAGCCAATTGAGTCAATTTATAGTCAGTTTGCACCTCCTTGGCTTTTCACTCATAGTGGAAAAGCCTAGAACCATGAGGACACTGATAGGTGAAACATGTTTGCTTCCCAGTGTTTGCAGGGGCTCGGCCCCTTCTTTATGGGCAGCTCATTGCTGCTGGACACCATCCTTCGTGGGCAATGGCAATCACACTCCCAATGCTCTGAATGCTGGGGCCTGCCTGTCCACTCTTGGCATTAAGGTGACAGAGGGACCGTCTTCCTGGTATTGCAATCTCAGTACTGACACTGTTAATGATGGCACGGTTGAAGCTGCTCTGATTTGACCAGCAGCTCTTGGAATGGACTACCATCCTTAATAAGATGGCCAATCTGGTGTTGATCTCTCAGTTAGCTGCTCCCAGAAATATGAAATCCTGGGCCCTGCCTCCTGCATTTTCCCATTAGTGACAATACCATGTTTCTTGATTTTAATCCTAATTATCCTTTGTTTTATTTTGTTCAAATTTTATTCTGCTCTCTACAAAGTAAGCAGAGGATTGAGAAGCCCTGTATTTACCATTCTGTACACAGAGGACTCGAAAAAGAAGAAAGTGAAAAAGAAATGTCCACGTAATTTTTAAAATATTTACAACCTTGTGCTCTGTTTTCTTTTGTATTAATCACCTGTCAGCAATCAGGTTTACAATCTTTTAATTCTTCTTTGAAAACCAGCAACCAATTTAACATGTTTTATGTGCCTGGCAAGGACTTAACTATTTGTTAATTGTGGCATAGTTTACTAGAAACTGGTCATTAAACCCATCATGCACCCAGATTACAGGCTTGTCAAATAACTGAGTGCTGTTTAAATTACTTTATCCCTGCTTTTTATGTTCGCTTGAAATAAAGCTTTTAACAAAAGCTTGAAAAATATTTTGACTTGGTGTGATGTGCAGGGCAGTACTGATTCTTCACATGTAAGGAGTTCTCAAATTAGGAACTTCACCTTTGTGCATTTGCCAAGTGAACAAATGGACCACAATTTTATTTCAATTTTGAGGTTACACTAAATGTGCACTCTGTTCTCATTGGACTCCATGAAATTATGCAATTGACCATAAACGACTCCACAACAAACATCCAGTTAAGTCCGGGATTCTGTCCAGTCAAAATAAGATTTTACTTACAAGTGCAGATCCAGTGCACCAAACAAGTGTTCAGAGTTTTACGTTTCTTAATTGGACCAAAAACCTGGGTAAAATTGTCTACTTCAAAAGTGAGCTCTCTTGAATTTTATTTGACACCAGGCCACCCAGGAAAATATGGTCCTTTATGGTATGTTTAGATTCTTTCGGAGCTAGATTGTTAATGTTTATTTCCACAAAATAGCTGTTTACTTTCAATACAATAATCAGATATCGACAGCTTTGTGCCATGCAATGTCTACATGGCAAGAGGGCTTGTGTCTTTGAACAATTGTCCCTCAGCTATAAAACCTCAGCAAAAATGGACTGTATTATCATTGTATCATGAAATTGTCAGGGTCGTGGAGAAGAACTAAATGCACTCCAGTTTATTTTAATATACAAAATGTCCATGCAGCTTTTTTATGTTGCTCAGAACCATTTTCAATCCTCACTTTACAGTCAGGAACATCCAAGGCTGAAATATTCAGTGTAAATGCTGCATGGCTTATGATATTTCATCTGATGAAATTCTTGAGCACATGGCCCATGCGATTAGACCTAGAACAATATGAAGTGTAATTATGTGTCATAATCTTGGTTTATTGCAGTAGTATGGGAATATTGGGTTCCTGTCTGCCTGGGCATCTAGCCGTTATCAAGTGGCAGATTGGTAGAACCTCAATTACTCCTCATGATTTTATAGGCCAGAGGTGGGGCAATAAGAAGGGATATTATTGTACCTTAACTTGAAGGTAGTTTGAACTTTCCCACTTTATCAATAGTATGAGATATGCTGATATGGAAATTAACAGAAAATTATCCAACACAAAGGTTTATGAATGGTTGCAAAATTCTTAGGAGCCACACAGTGTTAGAATACATGAGTCAATGCACTTTCCTGTCATCATTATTCATCAGCGCATGCTGTTAGAAATGTCTGTGTAAAAATGTTAATAAATTAAGTAATCTCCTATAGCCCTGCATTAACTGTATCATTGTAATAAACGGAACCATTAGATGTCTTCAGCTTATTCAATGTCACATGATGTTAAGAAATATATATTTTGGATGAAGGACAACTTCATTCTGCTGCAACCATTAAGGCCTTCTCCACATCATGACTTGGACAATCTACAGGCATCTTCTTGTACACTGATGGACTGGAATGTTTGCTTTGGCAATAATAAAAAGATTCAATGTTTAGAAAGAAGTATGTATTTATCATCTAATCAAAAGGTGATAATATTCTTGGGATGAGCTGAACAAAGTCCCCAGTGTGGTGCTGGAAAAGTACAGCAGGTCAGGTAGCATCTGAGGAGCAGGAGAATCAAAGTTTTGGGCATAAGCTCTTCTTCAGGATGAAATGTCAATTCTCCTGCTCCTCAGATGCTGCCTGACCTGATATGCTTTCCAGAACCACACTCTCGACTCTGATCTCCAGTATCTGCAGTCCTCACTTTCTCCATGTACTGAGCAAACATGTTCTCAGCTCGTAGATTCAATTAAGAGATTGTTGAATTCAGTGAATCTTTGTCAATGGCTAATCCATTACAAACTGGTGAATGATGAGTTTGGGAAGGAAAGGCAGCATATCTGAACGCAACATCTGAGTTTGCAATTCTCAACGAAAGTTCTGTTGACCAGAATCAAGATCAAAGAATTCAAGCATGATAGGAAATAGTTTTATTCAACCATTTCCCCAACAGAAACAAAATGCCAGAAACTTGCCCCAAATAATTTGTCTCTTACATTGAGTCCAGCTTCCAGTGGGGGAGGCTTCCAGCTGGAAGCATCATCTTGTAACATTACCCTTACCTTGCCATTACCCTGGATAAGTAGAACAATGAAGTAGTTCAGGTGTGGAGAGCACCTTAACAATGTGAAAAGCAACACTTTTCCTCATGGGCATTCATGCAAGGGAGAAATGAGTGGGAGTGTCAGAGAAATAAGTAAGTAGATGTATGATGTTTCAAACAGTCCAACTATTGAGTCTTTACAGAATCCCATACAGCTTTTCCAAAGGACCAGGTGGCAGGGTATCATAAGCAGGGTACGATTGCCCTCAGGAGAAGTTAAAAGCAAGCAATAAAAATGAGAAATTTAACATACAAAGAAAAAAATTAAGGAAGTAAGATTTGTTTTCTTTGGAAAATACATCTTGTGGTGAACTAATTGAAGCTTTCAGCATTATGAAGGAAATTGGCAAACGATGCAGACAAATAGTTTGTTATAGTGAATTGTAATACCAAGATTCACAAGTTAAAAATGGGAGGGCTGGAAATAGTTACCTGGCAGTAAAAAAACTGAACATTGCTGAAAAGAGAAAATGGTGCTGAATATTTTGTTTGCACTCACTCACATTTCCATCAGTTACCCTGAGAAATGTGTTTTTGATGGAATTGAGCTCTTAAAGGAAATTATTCTTTAATCGAATGGTAGACATTACAGGCATTTATTGCCATCCTTAATTGTTTTCGAACTCGAGAGGCTTACTAATATGTTTGGATGGACATTTTAAACATGGTGGTGTCAATTACTGAAATAAATTCACAAACATTCAAATTTTCTTTATCTGTCTAAATAGTCTTAAAGATGAATAATTATAGAAATTCCAATTAAGATACAATCTATTAACATATGGTCATCAGATAATCTTTTGTGATACTTGGATCTAAATTCAGATCTTCATAAATGTGCATCATATGTGTCAGAATATTCAAAAATGTTGTTTTCACCAAGAGACAGAACACTTTTGATGTGACAGCTACCATGAACTTCTGGTTGGATGAGACATGGACCACAGTTTATTCACAGTGGTAAGGATCCCACCAATGGTGCAAAAAGTAGTGGTGCAATCACATCATTTAGTTTACACCAGAATCTTGTTAATGACAATCGATTTACAGACAACTGCCTGAGCCTGGAACTGCCAGCCAATCAGAGGATCAGCAGCTCAGCAGCACCACCATGAGTTGTGGATACTGCTGGGACTGCATCCAGAAGAAGAGAGTTGAAACGATGAATGGTTTACGATGAAACGATGAAACGATTTACGGAAGAATCCATAGACTGAACAAACAGTTCTTTCTAGCCATTTCGGAAATTAAAGACAGTAAGTACCAAAAACTTTCATGCACTTACCCCCAAACTCCAGATTCCTCAACCGTTCCAGAAACTTCCATCGGCCTCCGAAACCAGTCCGGCGCCATTACACACGCGGCCGCTACAGCGCCCGCGGCAATAGCCGCAGACGCCGCCGACGATGACGTCACTTCCGCCCCCACCGACCTCGCAACCTTCATGATCGCGGCCCAAACAACCGCCTCCGGGATCGCCCCCCACGCTGACCTCTGTCCCCGCCCCCAGGCCTAACCCCGCCCCCGCATCCAGCTCCAGTCCCACACCAGATCTTAGCTCCCCGCCCTGCCGTGTGTTCACCATCCCTCCAGACTTGCCCCTCTCTGAGGATGAAAGATCAGTCCTCAGCAGAGGTCTCACCTTCGTTTTCATTCCTGAAGAAGGGCCTGTGCCCGAAACGTCGAATCTCCTGTTCCCTGGATGCTGCCTGACCTGCTGTGCTGTTCCAGCAATAAAGTTTCAACGATGAATGGTAAGCTCACAATCAGACAGGGGTATCAGGGATACAAGATCAATCAGGCAGGATGGGGACTTTGATGACCACAAGGTTCATTGCTAAAGGATGGCTTTGTGAGACAATACGTCCTCAAATAAGTTGCCTGCCAGCTCCTTCCTTTCCCCTCCTGTCCGGGAGCCCATTGGAAGGTTACCTTTTCTAATGATTTCCCAGTGCCACATTCTCTCTGTTGCATGTAAAAATAATCAGTTAAGGTGGGAAAAGATCCTCAATTGACTATTTAAGTAGTTCAATTCATTTCAGGCAAGAAGGTCATCCCCTAACTTCCTTGCTGCTGACAAGATGATTTTGGAAACATAATAGGCACTCCATCCCTGTCTTTTTGTGGGATTCATCCACCATTCAGCCTATCTCCGGAGGGCTGGTAAAATCCAGGTCAGAATTCAATGACTTAAAGCATGTTACTTTACAAACAAAAGTTAAAACTTAAGAAAAAAAATTGTAATAGATTTTAAAAAGGGATTCTGGATAGGATATTGAACGCAATTCAGTTTTGAAGACCACCTAGAGCACTGATTCAATCTTGGATGGATAACTAAAAAAAGCTAGATGAATATTTGGAGGGTGGGAAGATTTCCCTTTGTGTTTTGCAAAATCCTGCATTCTTTCTTCATAAACAGGTACACGATTTTAACACATAGACCAAATTAGATATTTTGAAAAAAGTAGCGTTGAACAAGGGACTGCCATTCCAGTTGACGACTGGAAGATTAGAAGGCTGTTTTTGAATTTAACTTACCTTGCCTTATGGAGATGAGTTAAAAGTGTAAAAACCCCAAGAGATTAAGTAGAGCGGGTAATGTCCTTCAAAGTAATTTTCAACTGTTATTCATGGAGAAAGCAGAGCTCGCAAAAAATATGTTTATGTTTTGGCATATTCCTGTCCAGTTCCCTGCTGCCCCAAACCAGACAGCTAAATCAGACGGATGCTTTGGTCCTAGAATTGCAGTGAAATCTGGGCTGCACAATGGGAAGGTTGTGTATTTGCTACTTTGTGCCTATTATGGTCAAGATGATGGGCATGGAGTTGATGGCGTGAATGATGACAACAATTCTGAATTATTGAGGTAAGGTCAGCCATCTGAAAATGCTAGACTGTCTCACACAAATTTTTCATCCGTTATTTGATCTTTACAACTAAATTCCCTCTAAGTAGTCCTGTTGTGTAAAGTTCTGAGCTATAAGTCAAAATCATGAAATTGGCACTAATATTCCTTTAATGCCTCATGCCAGAATTTGGATCCAATGATATCTAGTAGTTATTATGAATCCTAAAGACTATTCCAGCTCGGCTTCCAGTGAGTCTGAATATAAAGACAAAAGACAATAGCAGAACCCTATTAATCAGCCTGACAACCTTTAATGATCCTTTAAAGAACCAGCTCAAAACATATAGAAAACATTGGGTGAGTGCAGAGCACTTTACAAAACATAGTGGCTTTCCCTCATAAAGTTGAATCTACCGATAATATTACTATGGGCTGCACATCATTTACCAAAAGATATTAAATACTTTCAAAAGACAAATAGAGCTAGTAGTGGATTACACCAACCAGACTAGAGCTCACTAATTTTTGTCAGCTGTTCAGAATATGCAACCAATAAATATCTCCTCATAAAGAATGACCGCTGAAACCTAATTTGGCAGATGTAGCAATACACATCTGTGTGCAGCACACTGTCTGCGTGCAGCTCTACACAAATTTCCTCCTTTTGAGATGAATTAGTACCAATAGCTGAAACCAACTGTAAAATTGAACACAGTCAAACATCATTACTGCAAACACATGGAGACCACTAATGTACTTTTATTAACAGTTTATCAAGAGAAAGTGCAAGCTGCTTCACTGCTATTGTAAAAGATTTTATAATAACTATTTATATAATTACTGCTTAGGGTTTTGGTAGCTAGCATAAGGTTGAAAGCTATTTTTACAGGTGATGCAAGCTGCAGTATTGTCAACTCCAGGAACAATGATGTATTATCTTACTGAAAACAGATAATCCAGTTACATTGCAGGATTATTTATATTAACAAGCTTTTAACATCTCACGCAATTGTATTTTAGAAAATTACACTAACAATCTTGAAAATGTGCTTTTGAAATTAACATTATTTTAATGAACTCCATGCACATCATAAGCTTCCTATGAGTCCAACACCTTCCAGCATATAATAGTTGTAATTCCTCCTCACTAGACATTTTGGTCTGCCTGTGCCTACCATGCATAGTTGTTAAAAAAATCTTTCAAGGAATTTGGGTGTAGCTGGCAAGGCCAGCATTTATTGATCCATATATTGGTCCATATATTGAACCTTGAGAAGGTGGTGGTGACCTGTCTTTCTTGAACTGCTGAGTCCATCTGGTGTGGGTAGACCCATGGTACTGTTGGGAAGGGAGTTCCAGGATTTTGACCAACTGATCCTGAAGAACAGTGATATACTTCAAAGACATTATAGTATGTGATTTGATGGGGAACTTGCAGGTAGTGGTGTTCCAATGTGTCTGCTGCCCAGGGTGATAGAAGTCGCAGGTTTGGAAGCTGCTGTTGAAGGAACCTCAATGAGTGTACTTTGTTGATGAGACACATTGTGTCACTGTGTGATGCTTATAGAAGGAATCATTATTTTACTTAGCAGATGGAAGTGAATGTTGTTGGTGGTGGATGGGTTCTGTATGCTTTACCCTGGATGGTGTCAAGTTTCTTGAGTGTTGTAGGACTTTTACCCTTCCGGGCGGAAGACTAAGGAGTACTCTAACAAAATTATTAGTTGTGCTTTGTGGATGGTGGATAGGGTTTGGGAAGTTGGGATATGGGTTAATCAGTTCATAACCCCCACTGCCTGACTTGCACTTGTAGCCACTATATTTGTATAACTGCTCCAGTTCATCTTCTGGTTACTAGTAATAATCAAAATGTTGATAGCAGGGGATTCAGTGATGGTAATGCAATTCAATGTCAACAAATGGTGGCTAGATTTTCCCTCTTCACTAATGTTCATTGGCTGATACTTGTGTGGTGCAAATGTTATTTATAGGCTGAAGCCTCAAAGGAATGTGCATCCTGCTGCATTTAGACATGGACTGTTTTAGTATTCAAGAAGCAGTGAAGGATACTGAACATTGATGATTGTCCAATGAACATTCCCACTTCTCTGGATGTGAGTTTGCTTGCTTCATTTTTAGACGTTTCATCACCGTACTAGGTAACATCATCAGTGAGCATCCGGCTAAAGCTATTGGCTTCATTCAGAGGCTCACTGATGTCGTTACCTACTATGCTGATGAAATATCTGAAAACGAACCTTCCAGCTCAGTGAGCAAACCTACATCCAGAGCCTCAAGCTGAGCTACAAATCTTTTCAAAACTCCTAATCCCCCCTTCTGACCTTAGGATGGAGGGAAGGCATTTGATGAAGCAGCTGAAGATGGTTGGACCTGAGGAACTCCTGCAGAGATGTCCTGGAGCTGAGATGACTGACCATCCACAACCACTACAACTAATTTATTTTGTGCCAGGTATGACTTCAACTTTGGAGAACTTTCCCTCAATTACTATTGGCCACTTAAGGGATTCTCTTAACCCAAGGTCAGGCTAGCCTGTTTATCCATGGGCCAGGCCTGGTGAAATACCAATGAAGATAGAAAGGCAACAGGTACTGTACCCCTCACCATCCCCCTGATTTTATAACCCCTTGCCTGACAGTCCATTCCAGAAGGGATGGGACCGAGGAGTAGGGGCGATTGGGGAGAGGGGTGGTTACAAGTTCTTCCTATTTAAGTACAGATACTGATCAATATTTTGACTCCAGTTATTTAACTTGGGCCAATATCAATTAATATTCCTGTTTAAGAAAAATCTACTATTATCAGTTTTGAAATTTTCAACTGACCAAATTTCATCAGCTTTTTAAGGGAAAAATCACAGATTTCCTCTATCTTTTGTGCAATAAAGAGCTTCCCAATGTCCTAGCTGCAAATGTTACGCCTACCAGTGAGACGTGATGAGAGGTTCAGGTTGCAATTTTTTAGACGATTTGTAGCTCAGGTTGTGGATCAGGTTGTAAGTTGGCTCGCTGAGCTAGAAGGTTCGTTTTCGGACGTTTTGTCACCATGTTCGGTAACATCATCAGTGAGTCTCCGGTGAAGCGCTGGTATTTTGTCCCACTTTCTATTTATGTGTCTTGGTCTCTTAAGGTGGGTGATATCATTTCTGGTTCTTTTTCTCAGAAGTTGGTAAATGGGACCCCAATCAACGTGTTTATTGATGGAGTCCCAGTTTGAATGCCAGGCCTCGAGGAATTCCCATGCATGCCTCTATTTAGACTGTACTAGGATGTGGGAGATGGTAGCACAGCTGGATTGTCACTGGATTAACAATCCAGATGACCCAGGCTAAAGTCCAGGGTCACGGATTCAACTCCCACCGTGATGGAACTTGAATTCGTGAAAATCTGGAATTTAAAAAAAAACTAGCCTATCAGTAACCGTGTAACTACTGTCATTAAAAAAGACACCTACAATTTGTTCAGGATCTGTTGTCTTGGTCATGGTTAATTGATCTGACCTACATGTGACTCCAGATCTACATCTTATCATCTGAAATGGCTGTAATAAGTCACTCAGATTAAGCAACACTTGTTTAGGTGACAATTGCTGGCCCAAACTATTACATCCACATCCCATGAACCAAGAAAAAGAAAATACCTATGATTCTGACTAAGCATCAACAACACCTATGAGAGTTCAAGATGCAATTTTCTTGTGGTCTCATGTACAGCATATCAACTGTTGGCCAAGGACAAGCAGGTTCATAGCTCCTTGAAAGTGGTTGATAGGATAGTGAAGAAGGTATTTGGTATGCTTTCCTTTATTGGTCAGGGTATTGAGTACAAGAGTTGGGAGGTCATGTTGCCGCTGTAAAGGACATTGGTTAGGCCATTGTTGGAATATTGTGTGCAATTCTGGTCTCCTTCCTATCAGAAAGATGTTGTGAAACTTGAAAGGGTTCAGAAAAGATTTATAAGGATGTTGCCAGGGTTGGAGGATTGGAGCTATAAGGAGAGGCTGAACAGGCTGGAGCTGTTTTCCCTGGAGCGTCGGAGGTTGAGAGGTGACCTTATAAAGGTTTACAAAATTATGAGGGGCATGGATAGGATAAACTGGCAAAGTCTTTTCCCTGGGGTGGGGGAGTTCAGAACTAGAGGGCATAGGGTTTAGGGTGAGAGGTGAAAGATAGAAAAGAGACCTACGGGGCAACCTTTTCATGCAGAGGGTGGTACATGTATGGAATGAACTGCCAGAGGAAGTGATGGAGGCTGGTACAATTGCAGCATTTAAAAGGCATTTGAATGGGTATATGAACAGGAAGGGTTTGGAAGGATATGGGCTGGGTGCTGGCAGGTGGGACTAGATTGGGTTGGGATATCTGGTCAGCATGGATGGGTTGGACCGAAGGGTCTATTTCCATGCTATACATCTCTATGACTCTATGACTCTTGTCAATCTGCAAAGAAAGTTTGTAATTAACAGGGACAACCTATCTTAAACTCACAGGGTACAATAATGCAGCTGTTAGCTTCGATATTAGTGAAGTCCCTGATCCCCATTATGGAGAATGTATTTACAATGCACCCTAGCTGCCCACAGCATGTCATTCTGGAAAACTGTTAAGGGTAGATCTTGACATAGTGGTAATGTCACTTTATTCATTCATGGGATGTGGGTGTGTCTAGCTAGGGCTATTGTCCTGGAGAAGGCAGTTGTGAACTGCCTTCTTCAACTGTTGTGGTCCTTAGGTTGTAGGGTAACCACAGTGCTGCTAGGAAGATTAAAAGATTATTTAACAACAATGAAGCAACAGACATGTAGTTTCAGAACACATATTGCTGCCACTCTATATCAGTGGTGAGGCGACTGAATTTTAAAGGTGATGGATGGGGGTGCCCAAAGTGGGCTGCTTTTCCCTGAATGGTATCAAACTTCTTGAGCATTGTTGAAGCTGCACTCATCCATTCGGGGCTGGGTTGGTGTATTATTCCATCATATTCACGAATTGTGTCTTGTAGATGCCGGCCATGCACTGGAGAAACAGGACATGTGCTAATTCCCATGGATTCCATAGCCGTAGACCTGCTCTTGTAATCACCATATTGATATAGCCTGTCCAGTTCAGTTCCTGGTCAATGTTAACACCCACAATGTTAACAGTGGTGGAATTCAGTGGTGGAATGCCATTTCATGTCAAGGGTGAAGTTAAATATTCTTTTGGGACAAGGTCATTATCTGCCACATGTGTGGTGTGAATGTTGCTTACCATTTACCAGTCCAAGTCTGGATGTTCAGGTCTTGCTCATTTGGACACCAAATAAGTAAGAATCTGAAGCGTTGCGAATGTTACTCAATGTTGTGCAATAATCAGTGAACATCCCCACTTCTGACCTTATGATGGAGGGAAGTTGATTGATGACACAACCCTGAAGAACCTCGTGGTCATCAAGAAGCCCAGGTTAATGCTCTGTGGATATGGGTTCAAATCCCACAAAACTGAAATATATTGCTTGTGTCAGCAATGGTGATCATGACGGATATCATCAATTGTAAAAGAAAAACACTCTAGTTCACTTCAAGTTCACAGCCCAAAAAATGGCTATTCAGCCCATCTTGTTCTTGCCAACCCAAAGACCCCCAGATGTCCTTTCTAATCCCATCATCCTGCACACAGCCCATAGCCCTGCAGCTTACAGCTCTTAAGATACATATCCAGGTACACTTTAAAAGAATTTAGAATCTCTGCCTTCACCATCAACTCAGGCACCCACCATCTTCTGCGTAAAAATGTTTTTCTCATGTCCCCTCTATTCATTCTGTGTCTTAGCTCAAACCTATGCCCAGTGTTTTTAAACTCTCTGCCAAGGGAAACAGGTTCCTCCTGTCCACTCATAATGTTGTATATCTCAATCACGTCACCCCTTAGCCTTTTCTGTTCCAAGGAAAACAATCCCAACTACTCCAATCTCTCCTTGTAGCTGCAATTCTCGAGCCCTGGCAACATTCTAGTAAATCTTCTCTGCACTCTCTCCAGAGCAATTACATCCTTCCTTTAATGTGGTGACCAGAACTGCACACAATACTCCAGTTATGGCCTCAATTATGTTCTATAGTGAAAGAAACTTTCCATACTTTCTCAGTTGGCCTACACATGACTCCAGACCTGTGGCACTATGGCTGACTCTTAACTGCTCTCTGCAATAGTGAAACAAACCACTCAGTTTAAGGGTAATGAGGGATAGGCAAAAACTTCAGGCCTTGCTAGTAATGTTCACAACCCATGGAAGAATAAAACAAAACTATGTGCAAAGCCTATTATGGCCCTGCAGACAAATTAAACTCACTCTCCCATAACACAAAATGCATTTATGGAATGGATACTGAAAGGAAAATCACTAAGAAATAATATTTCCTCTGGCTGCCCCAATCCCTCTCCCCTTCCCTCAATATTCTGGGATACTCAGGCAGTCAGCCAGTAACCCCTGACCTGTTGCTTGCTTATGCATTCCCGGCACTCTTAACACATTACATACTAAATGTCGGCGGCACCATATAATTAAGTTAACAGGCTCACCGTGCCTTATGGGGATGGTGTGCAGAGCATATGAGCTGGGAAGGTCCCCCCATTTGGTCTGCATAGGGATCACATTAACAATACCATAATTATGTGAAATTTATCAAAATTTACTTCACATTCAGTTATTGTTACAGTTGGTATAAACATTAGTTCCTATGCGCCAATTGAATCTCAATATTAAATTCAACATCTTATTATGAAATAAACCAACAAATTCAAGTTTAAATAGAGTTTCTGAAGTCTAAGTGAATATATATGAGTAAACCAATGTATGACTTCCTCAGAATTTAAACTGTTAATAATAATGCTCTAAATCTATTTCTCTCAATGCCAGATGTAACAGGCCAACTCGTCTTATTTAATCTTTAAAAAGCTCCATTGGAGAAGCTAAGCATTTTATTCTTGTTAATCTTCATAGTTTCTCGGCTTACTATTAAATTTGGTGTATTAGTCACACCACCACATATGTTTTTATGTGTCCTCAATACAAAGAACCAATTGATTCATTCATAAAGCATACAGAGACTTACAGAAGCAACCAAGCAAAACCGGGCACAGTATTTTACATCTGTAGTGCAATTTAAAATTTCTATGTTGTAGTTCAGCAAGAAGGCATAAAGAGGTATATCTTCTAATCATCAAGGTAGATAAGAAATAGAAATTATTGCTCCCATGCAAAAGGACAGAGGTGGAAATAAAACCATCATAATCAGCACCCACTTAACTGCATGGCCAAGTATAAGCTAAAAATCAACTACGTTTACAGCAATTAGATAGCTGGAAGTCAGGAGAGAGAGTGTGGAAAGCACTTTATATTGGTGAATAAAATGGCAACAGCTAAGCAGGGACTGGTAAAAGGAAAGGTTGACATATTTTCAGAAATATTGACCCCTCACAGAGTTCGTGTTGAACACTGAGACTGCTGAACATCTGCTTCCTGATGTTATGGAATCACCCCTAGAAATCTTTCACATTATTTTAAATTAGATAGATGTATGAGTTTTTCAGATAACACAAAGCAATCACTGCAGTAATTCGACTGTCTATGCTAACAGTGGGGAACAGTAGTCATGGGGCATGCATCTTAGAAAGTTGCAGACATACAAAACCCTGATTTTCCATCTACTAAAATTGATGGATGTAACATCATGACCCCTTTGCTCCTGAGATATGATCCAGGCTAGACCTACTCCCCACAGCGAGAGCCAGAATGCAGAAGCAACCCTTTTATTCAGACACATTAGTCAATGGAGGACAACAGAAATAAAACCTTGGTCATGTTAAATTACAAAAGGTTAATGCATTGGCAGCATAGCAACATGAATGGAGATTAATGCAGTTGGAACTAATCTGTAAAGTATGAAGAATATATTGTAAAACTACTTAAAAGTAGAAGTACATAAATACCTCTGAGAATAACATTCTACCATATCTATAATATAAATCTAAAGGTATCTATGCAATAAGAAGACAAGTACTATAGCACATGTCTGTATATCCTATAACAGTGCTATACATATCTTAGTACAATTTATGAGCATATAAATATATATGTGTGTGCAATGGTGATATCCCAATTTATGACATCAGGAGGAAATACTGTTGCAAGGACTCATTCTTGTCATTCTTACAATCTGTATATTGGGTGGGAACTAGTTAAATAATCAGACTCCGTCAAAAGCCAGGAGCATACAGCAGAAGAGGAGAACCACCCAAGGAGCATGTCAAAAGAGTAACACAACTCATGTTCCAAGTCTCCATGACAGTAAAATTATCCACGCTTCAGAGCATAAAAACTTTGGTGGCTTCTTGTAGTCATTCCTGTTGATGCCCACCTTTAATTCTTGTTCCTCTAAGATACCCATATCTGGCATCCTGAACAAGTTAAATGGTTCTGTTTCTGACCTATGGCTTTCAAGTCAAACAAGGACTGTTCACACAGTATTTTTCACTGTCATGTCAAGATTAAAGGCAGGCAATGGCTCAATCTTTGCTGAATTTGGTGATAACAAAATTTAACCTGAGTGATGTTTGAAATCACTTCAAGGTATTTATTGTTAATTAACTATTTTAGACCCCAAACAAAACGCATCCTTCAAATATTTTATAAGCAGTAATGAATCATTGGCACCAAACTTCAGGGACTGAGATGTGATGACTATAAACACTGGAATGCTTTTCCCTCTGTGCTTGAAGATTGGTGTTCTCTCCATGTCAGGACAAGTTGACAATGAATAAATGAATGGCGTGTAATGAAGATTCCTGAATTCAAATTAACACAAGGTACCAGAACATGGAACTATTACTGAGAGATGAAACATTCCTGTAAGCTGCAAACATTCTGTTTAGAATTCCTATCAGGATGTACGATTACTGTTCTCTGGGGAATTAGAGACTATTTCTAATTGCTGTGGTACAAGTTTGTGCTGTGCACAATGTTTCTGGTAATATCAGTTTGCAAGAACTGAGTATTCCAGGTAGCAAGGTTGTCTTTCAGAAAGGCAAACAGTGGGTGATAAAAATTACCAAATAAACTGCCCTTTTAAAAAGTATAATTCAATCAAAAGATATTAAGATTTATATTTGTATAGTTTGTATACAAGAGATTTACAATGTGAATCACTTCTGAAGAGCAATGATTGTTGCTATTTAGGCTCGGATCTACCAAGGAATCATGATCAGGTTGCTCCTCAGCTCAAACTATCTCTTGATTCAATGATGCTCCATATTTCTAGATGGGTCTTCTGAGCCTGATCGCATTGGAGAGCTTAAGGAAAGTGAGGGCAAGAGGACAGAATGAACTCCTCGTGCACTAAGTGCTGTATGCTACATTTAAAGTTTGAGTTTCAACATTAGTGAATGAGTGACTGGCTGAATAAGCAACTGGGAGGGAAGGTAGGCGACTGCTGTTCTAAGTAGATAGAGTGACAGTAGGGGAGAGTGGCAGTAGGGGAGGATAGCGAGTGGTGAGGTGTTGAGTTTGAGGGTAGTCAGGGAGTTGGGGCGAGGGTAGTTGGAGGAAGGTCAGTGTGATCTGTGGCACGATCGCTCAGTGGTTAGCACTGTTGCCTCACAGCACTAGGGACCCAGGTTCAATTACAGCCTCAGGTGACTGTCAGTGTAGAGTTTGCATGTTCTCCCTGTGTCTGCGTGGGTTTGCACCGGTTTCCTCCCACAGTCCAAAGATGTGCAGGTCAGGTGAATTAGCCATGCTAAATTGTCCATAGTGTTAGGCTAATCAGAGGGAAATGGGTCTGGATAGGTTACTCTTCGGAGGGTTGGTGTGGACTGGTTGGGCCGAAGGGCCTGTTTCCACACTGTAGGGAACCTAATCTAATCAAGATAAACCTTTGTGTGGCTTAAACATAGTGTTAGCTTCACTCAATTATAGCATTCCTCCTGTATGTTAGAGGGTTATGTTGCAAAGCCCTCTATAAATTCTTGAAGGCATAAAATAAGATGACACAGCAGTGCAAAACTGAAATGCTGCACCACATTCAGCAATTGGATTATTAAGGTCATTTCCTTGTTCTTTATTGATCAAGTGGAGGTTGGCAAACGTGGTGCCACTGTTTAAGAAGGGCGGGAAAGACAAGCCAGGGAACTATAGACCGGTGAGCCTGACCTCAGTGGTGGGCAACTTGTTGGAGGGAATCCTGAGGGACAAGATGTACATGTATTTGGAAAGGCAAGGACTGATTCGGGATAGTCAACATGGCTTTGTGCATGGAAAACCATGTCTCACAAACTTGATTGAGTTTTTTGAAGAAGTAACAAAGAGGATTGATGAGGGCAGAGCAGTACATGTGATCTATATGGACTTCAGTAAGGTGTTCGACAAGGTTCCCATGGGAGACTGATTAGCAAGGTTAGATCTCATGGAAGACAGGGAGATCTAGCCAATTGGATGCAGAACTGACTCAAAGGTAGAAGACAGAGGGTGATGGTGGAGGGTTGTTTTTCAGACTGGAGGCCTGTGACCAGTGGAGTGCCACAAGGATCGGTGCTGGGCCCTCTACTTTCTGTCATT